>NC_064217.1:6012525-6180876 GCF_023101765.2 Spodoptera frugiperda | reverse complement strand
CTTTATATCTATATTTTTGGCTTCCTCCACTAACACGGACGTTTGATCGCGGCCCAGTAGGAATGTCGTTTCAGAATATTTCGCTATAGTTGGCTCTAGTGATTTGGAACTACTCGTTGGAAATAGTTCCTGAGGATTTCCTGATGCAAGCTAAAAATAAAATACTCTTTAACCCAGATGATTTTTTTTTCAATTTAAGGCCTTCATTTAATACAAACATTGTCGTAATACCATTCGTACGACTATAATATCTACAAGTTCACCAGAACAATAGCTAGAGTTGCTTTGTTGCGCAGTGAGTCACCCTCCATGCAACTGTATACATTTTAATTATTATGTTATCGGCTTACTCACGTATTTCTTTGACGAGGAACTCGACTAGTTTCAAGCCATGCTAGAGGCTCATATCCATGAGCAGCATTCCGCAGCGCGATAATCGCCTCGTCGTGTGTCGCGGAATGCTGCTAGTTTCGCTCGTCAAACAAATACGTGAGTAAGTCGATAACATAATATTTAATTTAGTATGTATATGTTACAGTCAGAGTGATTAAATAGCAATTATTCATAATGACTGGTCATTATGAATAATCGTATATTAATGCCAAATTCACTAGACAATGTAATAAATTAATCACTTTATCTGGATATTATTGATAATAGGGAGTCCAAGTTAGTCAAAGTAATAATACATGTGTAACTCAAAATGTCACAAGACTTTTACTTGTAAGAATAACTTGTAAGAATAAAAATTAATCTTTAAGATCAAATACTAATTTGTTTTGGCATAAATTTGATTCGCATATCGTTAGTAGGCCTAATAACTTATCGGAACAGAGATACTTGTAGTTGCCCTATACATAATTTCGATCAAAATTAATTTGCTATAGTTTCTGTAACAATTAAATAATAATGTTGGTTAAAAATTTAATATGCTGTACAACAAAAGTTAGTGAAAGAACCGAATTGCTACAAAACCGACTCCACGTAGTCTTGGTTGCCCTACCCCTAGAGTGTAATTTAAAATCGCGTAGGCGCGTAGGAGCGGGCGGCGCGGGCTGAGGAGCAGGAGGCTGCCAGCGAGCCACCGCGGCTGAGGTTGGCGGCGAAGCCGGCCAACAAGCCAAGCTGCGGTGGTGAGCGAAAGCCGTCTGCGACGATTAGCACGCGTGGGGCCGCACCAAGTCGCGGAGCCATGACAGAAAACCCTGCCTGCTGCATGCTGTATATTTGTTTGCATGCTGCTCGTTTTATTACATTATCCAAGTCTTCGAAGATGTATATAAAATTGCAGTTAATGTGATTAATTTTATGTCATTTTTCACTTTATCTAAATTGAGTAGACGTTATATATAATTGCTAGACAGTATATATAATAACAAGATTTATTACTTTAGCTGTAACATATACATTTTGTTGATTGCGCGAATATAACGCATTTTCTTTCCCAAAGGGTAGATAGGAGTTTGTGTCTCCTTTCTCCACAGTCTAGTACTGACAATTCAACCAGTGGACTAATTAATGTTTAAACTTAAAACTAAAACCTTGCTCAACAAAATTCAATTGTATCACCTACATCATAAAGCACATATTCGGCTTTGAATCCCACGCAAACATATTGCTGGCCCCACGACATGACTTTCGGCACATCAGGTATGGTAAAGTCAAACAAGTGTTGTTTGAATTCTCCATTCTTCCCGTAATATAATTGTAATTTTCTTCGCACAGCTACACAGAGACGGACAACTGAATTAGATTCTCCTGTCATTGATGTTGTGGGCTGAAAAGTAACAAAGAAAAATTAATAAAAAACAACAGTTTCAATACTGGGTTAACAACAACATGGAAAAACATTCTTTATTACAATAAAAAATAAATTATTATTTCCTTGTTCTGTAATCCAGTTCAAAGGGGATACAGGAATGAGTTTATCATAAATGTTTAATAAGATTACACAAAAAACAATATTTAAGATATTTTCCTTGTTTTAATTATTGCATCGAAATATAATTATTCTTCTTTCGTCTTAATATTTTTTTAAAGTATGAATCTCAATTTAAGAATAGAGAATTTTAAAGCTCGATAATATGATCTTTTTTTGAGGAAAATCATCTCTTACTGACTAAAAACCGAGCTGGAACCCCAGTAACCAAGTCTGCAGCATAATACTCACCGTGTTATCTAATGCAAATAGCGAGGCACCTTTTGTTTGTTCAAATGTCTTGACCAATGGAAAATTAACACCGTTTATATTGTATGTAGAGAGGACATTGTCAGTCAAGCACAGCAACAAGTTTTCTTCTGTAAACGTAAATTAATTATCATTATCATAAATAAATAATTTTATTTCAAAGTTATTGTTTTATATGTATAAAAATATTATTATTAAATTTTTACTGAGACACTCTGTTTTATTTCCCTAACTGTAGCAGAAAGTAAATAATAGGTTCGGTTTCCACAGTGAAAACTTTAAAGATTGTACACCCATAGGTACTCTTCTTCACTTCCATAAGAAACAAAATTCACACCACAATAAACACAACATTTTTATATTCTGCAGTTTGTTGACCCATTCGGTTGTACTTTTGGTAAAAATGAATATCATATTTGTGACCTGTATGGACTATTATATTATTTAAGAATTATTTTAATTGACTCTGGGATTTTGCATTAGTCTCTGTGAAATCTTTGTTATTGAATGATGAGAAAGACAATAACAATTCTTACCAGGTATAACTTCTATTTGTTGAATAGGTTTTTTACTAAAATTCTTACAGTATCTAAGTAGCTGCAACTCATATTTCTGATTTCCATTTGTTTGAGACAGTGAATACATCAACAGATGCCCTTGTCTCGTTCCTAATAACAAGTTGTTATCTGAAATTGAAACATGGTGTTAATGTTCATTTGATTTAAATACAAATCTGTTGAACATAAAATAGGATTTTTAAAGGCTCATTCTAGAATTCTTTTTCAATTATTTTGGTAATTGAAATTGGAACACTGCACTTCGGAATGTCCACAAAATAATGATAATGCTTTATACCCAACTAGATTTTGTAAGTGACTCATCTGTTTGTGTATATTTTATAATATATCATCTACACTCAATGTAGATACACTTACCATAAGCTGCTATAGCTTCTATTTGTACTGTCGCATTGAGCAAGTGCGATATCTCGTATGCTTCATGCATTTTTGATGAAATATAATATAACACACTCCAAAATTTGATTACAAGTTAGAACTTTACACCCATAACATTAATATTCTGCAGCGTAACTATGTTCATGTAGGTTTCTTTTATGAACCACAATAAACACCAAAATTATATTAACTTTAAATCTACAGCTCTGAACATTCTTTTATTTTTAATTAGTAACGCAATAAAATTGATATTGATACCCTCAAGTCAACAATACGTTTTGATTTTGACATCTGTCATATGTTGTAATGTCAATGTTTTCCGTGTCACGAAACTAGTGGTTACCCAAATCGGTAGACAAATAGTCGAGTTAAAAATGTAGAATTTTGTAAAATACAATAAAAGAAAACTGTTTTTTTTTTAATAATGACTGTAATGACTGCTACAATATTGTATAAATAATAAAACGAAAGGAACACATACATAACGTTACAGTGACTCGTCGCACAACAAGGTTTCTCTATGGATTTTTATTTTATTCAGTGGCGCGTAATGCTCAAATAACTTAAAGCCTAAAACGCTAAAATAGTATAGTAGCTAGTATAAGTAGAGCACACAGAACACAAGGTTAATATAATCCACTAATAAAGTATCCACTTCCTGCTATTTTCAGTGATGCGTAGATTGTAGATGCACACTGATCAGATATCCTGTCATTTATTTGTTTCAGCAGGAATCGTACCTTAGTCACATCCTTTTGTCAGCCACAAAATGTTTGCACTGAATATTATAGGACGCCCCCAATGATATCCAGATCAGTTAATTAACAGCCACCTGCGATATATGCAGCAGTGAATAACTCTTCAATCGCGTCATCTTATTTATTTAATTAATGTTTTTTTTCATGTTTTGGATAAATTAATTAGGTATTTGGGAGTTATTTATCTAACGAAAAATAAAAAGCCATATTTACTATTCATTTAATTATTTACTTTTAATAATTATGTTATTTTCATTCATAACTAACAACGATATGAGGGTTATGAAGTATTTAAATTCAGTAAAACAAATATGAAAACAAAATACAAATTTCACTCACTATTAAATTTAATATTACAGTAATAAGAAAATTTTACTTTAAATAATTTATATAATAAGTCATAACTCCATTTCGAACTATGTATTTTACGGAAAATTCTCATGTTGTAAATGTGCACGCAAATCGTGAAAGTGAGAATTCAGTGGGATAAAGATTTTAATAACATCGCTTCAAATATTCAGGTCACTAGTATGTCTTATAACTTTTTACACAGAGGTCTTAAGAAGCAACGTCGATTACAAAATTCATATTAGATAGATAGACTTAATAAAATACATGTAATATCTAAACTACTGTCTCTTACTGAGTCCGCTGCGGTAAGGTGGCGACACTCGTCACGCTCCCTCCGCTGCCACCGACACGCGCGCACGCGTCACTCAAGAGTCGTACCATAAAGATAATTATAATATATTTACACGAATTATATGGGTGTTCCAGCAAATTAATAGCCTTAACGACAAAAACTAAGATCCACTATTATGTGATTTCAAAGCGAAGCGCAGCTTCAGCGCGCTTATCTTAAAATACAATAATTTATAAGTAATTACAGGCATACCTAACAATGAACTCGATTCTTCACAAAGGCATAGACACGGCGCAACAAGAAAAGGACCACCTAAACACCGCGACGCCATCGAGTAGAAAGACCGAGTTCAACACTGTCCTGTTGTAACATGGTACACAATCAACGATACGTTATAATTAATTACTTTAATGGTCGGGGCCCTGGTTTAAGCCTAGAAAAACATGAATAATTAATATTATAGTGAATCGGCTAAGCAGTTAAAAATATTTATAAGGTCTTGAATAAGTTTTCGCTGTATTCTTACAAGATGGGATTCATAGTATTCTGTGCATGGCAATTGGAATTCTGAACATACAATTAAATAAAAATAGTGTATAATTAAAAAAAAAACAAATGATTGACGGTGGTAGGGTAGTTCAGTCAATCATTTGTGTATTTGTACTGATTTGCAGATAAGAGACAATGGAATAAGAAAATATTGCGCTAATTAGGACACACACGAGACACATTGGCTTCGAAACATAAAAAAAATATTATACTAAATATAAAAACAGTTATGCGCACCATAATATTTATAATGCTTGATCAACCATTCACAGAAACGGAAGATACTGAGCGTAAATAATACAGTGAAAACATATTCAAGAACCTACATATTATGATCAGAAAGTAACAATTAACTGTAATATTGATTGCTGTTATTTCATTAGGTGTTTGAGTCAATCAATATTTTCATGCACAGTTGACATGTCACCATGAGTTGGTCCAAATAAGACTAAAATATAATATTAATATATTAAAGGTAGGTATTTATAAAATCGTGCTCAGTTGCCTGAATTTTAAAACACCAGGTTTTTCTAAATAATGGTGCAAGAGGTAATCGACATTACACCAATAAGTTTTGCGTTTAGGCTACTTCTACACCATGAAGAAAAGATTTTGTTAGTCTATACTTATAGTTTTAAACCTTTCCTAATTTGTAACTGTATTCAAAATCGAAGTGCAAAATGAAATTACTCGAATACTTAAAACTATGACAATGAAATTTACCATTATTTAAACATCGTTTCATAAATGACTACTAATAACCATAGTGTTCTCAATGACAAATTTCATATAATAGAAATATCATTTATTGAATATAGAATACAATATTATCCAAAAACTATGTCGTTATAATTAGGACACCGACAGTGCTATTATTAAATAGGTACATTACATTTATCCAGCATTGGATAATTCAAATACAGCAAAAAATGTTTAACATAGAAGTTGCCAAAAACAAATATATATGTGTAGTACATCTAAAATTTATACTCTCTGAATTGTTTATACAAATATTCTGAGATATCATATCATTATTATAAATTATCTTGAGAGATCAGTTTACGCTAGTTATAAAAATTTACAATGCGTACTATTGTTGCAACATAATATTTCGTTTGCCAGGTTTCATCGTTGAAATAACACTAGGCATACGCTTCGTAAAGTTTGTTGAGTTAGTGATACTTTTCAACAATAAATACTCTAATACACTACTGAATATGTCTTCCCTACTGATTACACGGCCCAAGCAAGGTAAGTATCATGTGGCTACCCCTCGATAGGTGATTCAAGTGAAACAAACAGGTGACTAACCTCTCTCTATGATAAAAACGTCTCACACCGAGTACATTAAGGCTACAGTTTATAAGCGAAACCATTTAAAAGAGACAGAATCTGACGAGATTTTAAAATGAAAATAAAACAAAACAATTTATCCAGACGGTTATTATCTGTCGTTTACTAAATAAACATTCAAACTCAGCGTATAAGGTATGTACATAAGGGGACAATTTGAGCTTACAAAAGTACAAAGTAATCACATCGCGACGGTTTAGAATCTACAACGGATTTACCCTTCTTACCGACTACGACAGCTCAAGCTTTATCGACAATTACACTACAGTATCACACGATTACTCGCCGAAAACACCTATTATGCATGTAATTTTCCCGATGGCCAACACGAAAGTAACTATCACTAGGTCGCGTGTGGGCTGGAGCGCTGGTCGTGCGGCGCGAGGTCCCGACGTGGCGCGCGGCGCGGCGTCTAGGTCGCGCCCGCCGCGGCGCCGCTCGGCCCGCCCGGCCCGCCCGCCTCGCCTGCACACACACGTTAGAGGCCGGCCGCCGCCTACGCGCGCGGCTCGGCCGAGCAAGTACCTGGCGCGTCGTCAGCCGGCGCCGCGCCCGCCGCCGCGTCCGGCGCCGGGCCCGCGCCCGCGCGCGGCTTCAGGAAGTCGTTGAGCGACGGCTGGATGCTGAGCTCGTACTCCGTGAAGTTGAACAGCGGCGGCAGCGGGCGGCCGTTGGGCAGGCGCGCGGCGGGCTCGCGCAGCTCGTCGAAGAAGCTGTGCGCGCACGCCTGCAGCGGCGACAGGCGCGCGCCCGGCGTGTACTCCAGCAGCCGCGACACCAGCGAGATCGCGTCCGGCGGCGTGCACGCGCGGAACACCTGCCACACACAACCTCACTGTACTACCGCACTGCCGCCGCGCCATCCCACTCAAACAAATCGTTATGTTAGCGACTGGAAGTATTCTTGTCTTTTCAGTATTACACACGCAAAATATAACGCTAAATATTTACAATGTTAATTGTTAGGAAACAACGATTGGATTTTCATGACATAACTGTAATTTAGTGGAAGTGTAGTTCTTCAGAAAACTTAAAACACATTTCTAACAAACCATTATCCTCTTGGGAACTAAATATTATTGGGAAGTACATAATATGAATTTCAAACGTTCTTAATTTTGTTTGAGGATAATGATATCTTAAATTTTATTAAAGTTTTCGGAAAAATCTGTGGGAACCTAATTTTAAATAACAGAAGTAAATGATAAGTGCCACGCTGCAAGTTCGTTCCTGTAAGAAAATGTTTGTTTTAATAAGAAAAAAGAAGCTTATAAAATAATAAATAGTTTTAGAACGTGAATGTGAGAAACAAACTGGCACAGAGTCGCACAATACGAATGCACACTGAACACCAACAAACAAATTGCAGTAAGAGACAGCTTCTGATTAGTTTATGTGGCATTCTGTTCAACTCATGCCGCGGCTATTTTCAAGTTCTAAATCTACTCTAAATGTCTTCATTTTTGTAACCTGATTTGGAGGATTGTAGATATCATTTGACTGTAAAGACATAAGCATTGTTGTAGTACGATTAATATAATGAAGGCATCTAGATAGCCCGCAGAGCGATATCTTACTCGGATGCGCTGGTGGTCAGTGGCAGACTTGGGCGTGGACATACGCTCCAACATGAACTGCAATGACGCGCGCTTTTTAGTCTCCTATGTCATGCTTGTAAAACACAATATTGTTAACTGTAAATAACCAGTAGTCACATCCTCTGAAATGGTTTCTGATACTTGTATGGTGTACTTGTTCTAATAATGAACATCACTCAATATGAACTTGGCAAACATGTTGGAAATTGCTGGATTAGGATAAATGTGTGTTGGAAAGAAATTGATTTAAAAATTGCTGAATTACAAAGTGGCTAGACATAGTCATAACTCCTTTGTGCAAGGTATGGTTTGATTTGTTATAGAAAACTTTTAATTGTTTTAATTTAATCATTTTTGGGATTGTAGTGGTAGACTACAATACCGAAAATATGCACAAGCGAGTTTAAACTTAGATTTTACAAAAATGTTAAATCTCACGAAAGGTTTGACAACTGATTTAATCGACTAGCGTCCCAGTACTCAATGAACGTAATAAATAATTTATGTAATATGAAAACACGTCAATACTTTTGAAGAAACATGTAAATGAATCAAGGAAGTCCTGAATTTAGGGTTCCGTAGTATTCTCGCAGTGCATTCCCGAATGCGCGACCTGAAGCTAAATTTTGCTGAAACTAAGAAACAACTATAGTGTTCTTGCATTAGACGATTATTAAATTAAAAATAACCAAAAACTAATAAATAATTAGAAAAAGCCTTGATAATTTGGAAATTAGCAAATTGTTACACCCTTCTTTATGTACCCGGTTCCGACTTCCGAATGGCTACGGAACCCTTACTCACGCAGCATCATGCGTTACTTGCATAATTATCCCCAATGTATAAATCAAGGAATTAAATAGATATACAAAATTTTGATCAACCTGAAAAATATTTTTTTAAGCAATTCTTGTAAAATTTTAATGTCTATTCGCCATTCGTCCATAAAATTAATTATTTACTAAAACCAGCACGTTGCCATGGATACGTAACGCCTAACATTTTGTAAGCTTTTTGTATTATTGACTCCCGAAAATGTTTAATATATATCTGAGCTATATCTTTATATTATGTTCGATATGATTCAGCTGGCTACTATAAGCCCTATAAGCAATTTTAGAGAAAAATATAAAAATAAAATTATTATATGAATTAATAGTAGTACACGAAACTTTACCTTAGCCCATGGGTGGCTCTTGATTTGTGGGAATTTGAATTCTGTATAATTAGGATTCATCTCTCGAATTTGTTCTCGTGTCGGTGTACCTAGTACCTGTAAAAGAATAAATTTGACGTGTTAGAACAGAGTAAGATACCAATTATAACACAAAATAATAATACTTGTTTATAATAATAGTTTACCTTGATAATCTCAACCAATTGATCAACACCAGAATCACCTGGGAATATTGGTTGACCCAATAATAATTCCGCTACTACACAGCCGGCGCTCCATACGTCTGCGGAAAAAACAATAAACACATTAAAAATACGTAAATAGTTGTGCTATCTTACTAACTACGTATATGTATATGCGTAGATAATATCTAATATACATTAACAGACACCTGAGTAGAGTCTGTGCTAGGTTGTAGCTGTAGAACAAGCCAGGATAAGACAAGAAAAGGGCGTGGCACATGTGCCGACATCATCATTTATAAGATTTGCATCATCGAATTTGCTCACAAGAAGATGTAAGGAGTTACACAAGCAGTTTCAGCTACACAGCTTGGTAAATATTTATTAGAAGCAGCCAGATAATCTTTAGACAAAATCTAGCTCAATTACATCTTTAACGTTCAAGAGACTGTCTAACATATGAGTGTAAAGGCTTTAGTTCAGTTCATTGTAATGTATCTGGAGACAAATCAGTCTGAAGGATGAAGTCATATGTCATACTCATACATTGTTGTTGCTTTGTTGTTGCAGAGGATGATAAAGAGCAATGATCGCAATGACAATTGTACAAAGGATTCCCGTATCGATAGCATCAGAAGGTATGTTATACAAATCTGGGGCCAGATAACAATTTATCCTTGCTAACAATACAACACATAGGTACATGTAGTAGTGTGGTGATTGTTGATTTATATCAGACATTGACGTTTCTAAGTCAATTTCGTTGTTACTGCGCAGTTCTACTGCGAGCACTTCTTCTTTGAAATCACAATATACAAACGTAACGTAACAGAATCAGAATTCGGAAGACAAATAATATTCAATGTAATAATTACCGATTTTGGTGGTGTAATCTATAGCGCCAAAAATGAGTTCTGGAGCGCGATAGTATCGGGAACAAATGTAGGACACGTTAGGCTCGCCACGAACGAGATGTTTCGCCGAGCCAAAATCGCAAAGTTTGAGTACGCCGGTCTTAGGATCAAGAAGTAAGTTCTGTGGCTTAATGTCTCGGTGACAGATGCCCAGCGAGTGTATGTACGCCAGGCTTCTGAACAACTGGTACATATACAGCTGAAAACATTCATAAATTAGTCTCACATATTCAGGACATACACACCTCACAGTTTATTATGCCCACTGCTTAAATCCACTTACCTTTATAAAACTAATGGGTATGGTTTGTTCATCTTTGGAGTAGTGACGTGCCACTTTATACACAGTCTCAGGTATATACTCCAGCACCAAATTCAGGTACACTTCGTCTTTCTGTAATAAAAAGGATAATTTGTGAGCAAAATATTTTTTTATCCAATACTCATTAAACATCAACTTGTACTTGATAACAATGAGATATTTAAGTTGTAAAATTCGTTACAATGCTTCGTTCGCAGAAAAAGTATTAAAAAAGAGATAAAAATATATAATATTTTAATATTAATAATGTTTAAGGCCATCAACGTTTACTACAAATAAAATATGTAAATATGAAAAGACAAATATTAAAAATATGATATAAACACAACTAACGCAATAGGAATACTTTTCCATTGTGTAAATAACACTTTGGAAAAATATGCAGTAAAAAAACTGGTGCAAGGAAGAAATGTCAAAACTGGAAATTTTGGAGCTTTCCCGAACTTCAGGTAGGAAAGTTGAAAAATAACATATAACAAGGCGAGTAAATTTCAAAGTTGGCTTTTGTCCAAAGGTTTTTGGCTCTAGCCATACACAACTCTGATATCTACCGCTGAAACTCAAACCTTGAACTACACACGCGAAAACACAGGTGTTCTAAAAATTTGTACATACATAAGTAGCAAAAAAACACTCGTGTATTTTATTTTCTCGAATTCATCAGTACTAATCTGTTCAGTGAATAACCTTCACGTGCATCTTGGTCAAGTAAATAGATATGGCAGCTACATTTGCCTTGACTGATCTTAATTTTTTAAATGTCCTTTCTATGCATATGGTGAGTCAAGGTTTATTTCAATATTTAGCACGCTACATTATTTATCTGTGATTCGTATCTGTATTTCGACCAATATTTGTTTTTTTAATGAATGTAACTACTTCACAAATTGGTAGATGAGATATATTAAGGACAAGTTCGAAGCAGACATTACTCTAGATATATACATCCGATCTAATTAATTGTTTTCACCAGATGGTAAAGAAACATTCTCAACATTTTTAGTGTGCGTGTAAATGCGTTACAAAGATTTTTGTTTTCACAGGCGAGTGCAAAATAAACCACGTACATGGCAATGAAACACTAAAGCTGTCTGTAAGAAAACAAAATGTATCAAGCAAGCATCAGTTAAAATCATAGAACACATCTTATATGACGCAATACAAAACAAGTTAAGTATATGAGATGATGATGGAAGAACATTGTGGGCATCGACCTGATCAGATGTAGAAGCTCATGGCTGAAAGATTACGGCTCATGACGTGGTTAAGACTTGCTCTCAACAAATCATGTATGCACACAACTGTTTGACAGGCTTCAATAATATAATTACCGACCGATATTTTTTCATTGCATAACTTACTCATGTGCAATATGTACTGAAAAATATTGTTCGGTAATTGTAGCCTGAATAGGAAGGCCTAATTTGTGCGTTAGCACACTAGCGCAACAATCTAATTGATTCATAAACGTACTGCGACATCAAGAGACTGCATTGCGTTTAACATTGAGCTCACTGCTGCGGGCACTGCCGCCTTCCCCCAAATAAAACACACAAATAATACACCCTTAATAAAGCGGACTAAAAGTAACTTGATCACATCATAATACAAAGTAAATCAGTTACTCATATTGAAGAAATAGGGCTCAAAGGAGATGTCTCATATCACAATAAATATCTTTGGATAAAATCATTGCATAGTAACAACGGATAAGTACGTGGTCCAAAAAGTACACCTAAATGATGCGCATAAGCAAGAACTACCAGCACAAACCTAACATTAAAACGAAACAAAAAATAAACAATATTATATTAACCAAACAATTAAGCTAAATGAGATATCTCCTTTCTAGTTTGTAGACCCTTGGATACATAATATTATAAATAGAGGATTTCATAGTAAAGTGGGTCCAAACCAGAAGTTAGATCCAAAACTACTAGAAATTAAAATAGTCTAGAAAATTATTAGACACATAAATAAATAGATATAGAGGAACAACAATCTGCATTGAAAACACTCACCTTTTCTCCACTGGAGTAAAAGAAATATTTCAATTTGACAATATTACAATGCTCCAGTCGTCGCATGATTTGAAGTTCTCGGTTCTGTAATGTAAGACGTTATTAGTAAATTAACAATGTCCTACTAATATATTAATAACTTAGAGGCGTAACATGCCGAGCACGCCAGCTATGCATGCATATTAACAAGTGTTTCTACACAATTGAACTAGTTTTATATAGTATATACTCTACGATATAATCAATGAGATGTTTTATTATGATTGAAATGTAAATAGCCAAAGTATTTTCTTTCGTTGGTGACTACAATAAATGAATAAATATAGATGGTAAATGTAATTGCACTGGACTTACCTTAAACCTCTTATCCTGGAGCACCTTTTTGATGGCAATAAGCTCGCCGGTGTCGCATAGTTTGGCTTGATAGACGACGCCGAAGCTGCCGTTTCCGATGAGTTTCATGTCAGCATAGCTCACCTCCTGTGGCCGGTCGGGGCCTTGCCCCGGCGTCGCCACCACAGTCGTCACCTTTGAGCCGTCCTTGCCTGAAACATGGTTAAATTCCATTTTAAATACTTCACTTCGACATAAGTATTTAGAATAAAGAGTGTTTTCCATCTTATGTAACAAATAATTATTTTAATTGATTTTTAAATATTTCCAGTTCGAGAAATTAAATCGTGCTAGCTAATCCCATAGAAAAACAGAATCTAAAAGAAATTCTAGCACTATTTGAATGGCCTCTCTAATGCAATTGAGTGGTGCGGTGACGTAAACGAATCCATTTCACAGACGGTAATAAATAGGTGGCGTGAGCGTTGCTGGACGAATCATTGTAATTTACTTCGTAACAAAGTATCTAAACACCAGTAATTTCTATATACGACTTTCAAAAGAAGCAATTCTAGGCCATTTATAAAAGACTTTACTAAATTGAGTAATAAAACTAACCTTCCAGGTCTATACTGGTATTTAAAGTGTAAGTATTATTACGTCTACCATGATCCATTAGGTTTTAATTTTTTTATGAGTTTTTAATGGATTACAATTTATCTAAAAATAAATCATTTTCGTTACAAAAATCTTGGCCGTCTAGATAATTTTTGTGACAAGGTTACAGACAATTAAAACCGGCCAAGTGCAAGTTGTTCTTGTGTAATTAATTGTCAATCTGCGCACTCTCAACTAAGCTCGGCCCTTTAGACAGTGAAAACCAGAAACTATATTCGAATAAGATATGCATTTTTCAAGCAAATATAAAAGTGGAACTAAAGATTTAGTTACGTCCATATTGTAAAATAATATAAACATTTATAACTTCTATTTTTTCTTTCTCTAACAGAAAACAGCTGATCTACGTCGAGAATTGGTCACAGAATATAATGATATTCTTGCTTGTGAATAAGCACAATTTATCACAAGGTTGAAAAAACTTTTACGAGAAAATAGCAGGTGCGGCATGCGACACGGGGTTAGACGCATGGCACAGTTGTTTACGCTTGGGTAACTCACTTCAGAGCACCACGACTACAACCAGAGAGCGAAATATAGATTTTGGACACAAAGGAGCCAGATGAATTGAATGCGCACGTTAGCGGAAATCATTTGACGTGGCTCCTATTTAATATGGTAATAGCTGCGTAGATTTGGTATCCTAACTATGTGCGGTCAAACTGTGTGTAGCTACTGGTAGTAATACAACATGTGAAACTTAATGCTATTAAGTACTATTAAAAATAAAATGGTATCGGAGCCCCATTTAAAAAGTTGATAAAATAATAAATGTGTAATAAAAAAATATTAGATCCGTATATAGGTACTAAATAGTAACTGTGCCTTTCTGTGAATTGGTTTCGACTCCTTGTACGTTTTCCAAAAGATCTGAAACTCAATGATCCCAATTCCAATTTTATGATAAGAGATCGTAAGTTTTTATATTCCTGTTAGTTAACGAATTGTTAAAGAGCAAACCTGAGTGGGCAGACGTCCAAACGACGATTAGCGATTGTTGCTTGTTAACTTTATAGGTTTTAACAAGCATTTAACGTATTGGCATGCGTTAAATGCCTTAAGCCTTCACTTTGAAGTATACGATAGGAGTTAGTAGCAATGATGAAAATGTAGATAATGTCGTGAATGATAAAATGTTAAAATGACATTATCGATATCCTTCTACACAGTATTACGAGTACACGCATTTATTTGATAATACCTATGGACCTAAAATTTACATTGTACATAAAGATTATAAGTAAGCATCGCAAATCGCAATAATACGTAGGTTTTATAAAGTATATCAATTTGTATTATAACTCGTAAATTATACTGGCTTTGACATTGCCCCACCTGTCCATCGCTTTGTGCGACTACACCTGCATTTTTTTTTTACTTTTAACTTTTGTATTTGGCACAGCCAAGGACATAAGTACTCTTACCATTCTGACTTATGGAATGCTATCAAGTTAACACTAACTGTTAAATTATTATCAAAGCATCAATTAAGGTCAAATACAATGACGTAACGACAGCGTTCATTATTTAAACAAGCCAAGTCACCAGTTAATAATCTGCACAGTTTTACTAACCAATGTTCATAAGTACTTTGGACTACCTCCTCACTGCAGCTGTTTATCTTAACATGTAGGTATACGTATCCATAACATCCGAATGTCTACGTGGGAATTACTATTACTAAGGAGTTTACAACGTCTACTCCATAAAATATACTGGCAACGTACGTTGTTTTCAAAACGTTAGCTACTTCATCATTTAATTAGTACCAGCTAATTAAAATATCGTTACCGAGTACTCGGTTGAGTTCTCCTGTACTGAATCGTATTGTTCACATTTCTGAAAATATTATTACAATTTTACAAATGTATGAAACGCGACACGGGCTCCCGCTGTGTTAGAATTATTATAAACCTCATATTGAATGAACGATTATGGGAGATTTGGTAACTCTAAATAAAAGCTGATCTAATAAAAGATGAATTGCTAATCATTTAGGAAAAAGTTATTTTCCACTTCAGTTCAAGCAGCTGCGATCGATAAGTTACAAAAATTCTGATTTACGTTTGTCCTGACCTCGATAGTCTGTGCAGTCCGCGACATGTTTGGCAAATATTTAACGTAACCTATCCCGTTTCTGTTGACATGCCTTACCTTAATAAGGCTGACACGTCGCTTAGGACAACATCATTTGTAAGAGTGTAGTGGTGAAATACTACATTATTTTGAAAATAATTCTAACAATTCAATGTGTCATTAACTGAAAATGTGAATAGTTACTGATAAAAATGCAGATAGGCAAATGCTTTTGTAGAATAAACATCGTTGACGTCCACCATTTATACGGTGATCGATACATAATACGTAAGCCACTCTTCCACGGACGACTGCAGTGATTAAAAATTTCTAAGGTAACAATTCAATTCTCAAATGACCGGCTTTTAACGTATAGGTAACAGGAGTGTACGTCATTGCACGACTGCAACGAGTACATATGTATATGAGCATTAATACTAATACACAAAGTAACAAATGGAGTATATCAATCAGCCCACCTTGAAAGAACTCGGGACATATGCTGCCCTGCCACACCCTTAGCAACCCTCATTGACGTAAACCCAAGCGCACTCCACCCTTGTTTATCTTTATCGGCTTTTTATCTAACTACTTTTATTTCTATAATTATGTATGTATAGAAGGTTCGTAGTATATTTCTAGTTCCATTTGATACAATATAGGTAGAGTTGTATTACAAAATCATACGTTATAACTACTCCTATTTTTATCGTTACTTCAGCAACATAAAGAATCACATCTGGTTAAATCCGCAAATTACATTTAACACTTTTAACAAAGCATTTTCACACGTTTAAGATTCATATTTCAATATATTGCAATGATACATAACACGTAGCGTGCTGGTGTGAATTTATTTAGTACATGAGCATAAATATATTAGAAAGTAAAGACGAAGGTTCGTTACGCGCAGTTTGCAAGTGCAGACGTTCACGTGTCCACTAATAGGAAGCAAAGCGATACGGAAACCAATTTACTTATTCCGCAACAAACTAAATAACAGTATCACAAAAGATTTTTTTGAAGACTTCACTATGTTTTTGCTCTATTTGGTGCAATTCAAACCGATTTCAATTGAAACTACTTTATTTAAACCTTGGAATCTCGTGATAAAATTGTTACTATTTAGAATTATTCGACGTAGATGCCAGCACCAGCACCCAAACACGTATTTAATCAGTCTCGGTCATGTAGTAGACCTATATTCCCATTTCAACATATACACTATACAGCGTATTTTTTATAACAAAATAGTAACCTGCATGCTTAGAATATTTCTAAACATAAAGACAATTTTAAAAGAAAACAATACGATAATTACGAAATATAGGAAAATTATTAATATCTACAAACATCGACTATCCATGTACATAAAATTCTTTAAAGTGCATTAATTAATTTGCTACATACGTGTCGGGTATAATTAAATTAAAAATTACACTACAAAGCTTCTTCCACATAGAGTGTTGAACATGTTACGTGGCAGATACGATAAAAATACAGTAAGATCATACAATACTGGAACAAATAGATATCCTTATCTTTCTTTCAGTAACTTAAAAGTAAACACTTAACTTACTTTATTACATTATAACTATTTAGGTGGTTTAAAAGAAAGCAGTTGTAAAGTAGAAATAAAAACCATGAATTGTTGAAATAGGTATTTCATTTAGATAGTGTCCTAACTTGCATGTCACAGTGTTAACTTCGATCATGTCAACCAAATTAAGAATATAGAAGAATTAAAAATTAAGAAACTCTTCGGGTGCAGGGGAAGGTTATAGTAACCATTTCAATGTGCCTAACAAAGTCCTAAAAATATTAACATACACCATTTTTGGACGGTATATACCAATATAAAAGTTAAAACCATCGGTTGAATTGATGATGATGTTATTATAAGATTCACGATATCGCGGCACCTGCAGATTAGCGTGCTATGTATAAATTGAATAAATCATAATAATGAATGATGAAGTAGTTTGATATAGAATAGGCCCTTACCGCAAGAATGGATAATATGTTATTGTTTAATATGATAGCATGATGTTATCGGTTTAATATTACCTCAAGAATAAAATGTGAAGTAGAATTAATATTCAATCGTATGACAAACCCACGCATATTATGAATAAATATCACAAAAAACTTATAGATAGAAGAAAGCCTATTTAAGTAATTACAATTAGAAAAAGACGTAAACCCACATGATCTACAAACATCACAACATCAACAATCAGGACAGACAAAACGAACACAGACAAGAAATGATAACATGTAAATGATAAGTTTTAGTCATATCGCGATTATTCTCCATTCCATCACTTAATCTGACTCTCGCACAAATGATAATGGTGCACAGGAAAGAATGGAGGATTCTCGCTTGTCCAAATTAAATAATATAGTGGTGGTGACAAACTAAACATAACCATCACTACAGCCGAGCTAAGGTGCGCGAAATCTAACACTTACGATGCGAGGACGGTGTTTTCTTTTCCGAAGCCAGCTCGTTCTTTTTAGGAGTATCCACGTCGCCTGCGTGTCGCAGCAAAACACAAAAGCAGCATTAGAACATTGGTGATGAACATACAAATACATGATGCAACGATAATATAATTACATTGCCACGAATTTATTTTACATTGTGCAAATACTAAGTGAAATGAATACAACCGAGAATAACGTAACACCGGTAAGGGAATCCATTAACAAATTCACAACGACAGACGAGAATATTTGCTCTCAAGACACTCACTGATGGTACGTCGAAGTTTTTTACAGAAAGATGAGAGACGATCACGGGCACGGCTTAATTGACCACTTTTTTCCGTATCAAGTAACCGAAGTAGAGAAGGTTCGGATCGGGCGGCCACTTCTCCTACGGGGCGAAGAGCCACCGTAGCGGGCCCTTCCGAAACTCCCAAGCTGTCGAAGCATACCGGCCCTGCGGAACACTCCAGTTTGGCAGAGGATCGCACGCGAGCGCGCGTTGTGGTAGACTGCCGGCCGAAGGCGCGGGGACTAAAAACCGCCGCCCCGCCCCGTAGAGGTCGAGCCTCGATACTACAGCATGTGGTGCTAATTCAATCTTCGCGACTAAATACTCTCCAACCAATTCTGTCGTCGTCATAAATGTCAAAGAACATCAAACATCAAGCCTTATAAATATGTCCCAAACCAAAATTCAGAAGATAACAAATGAAGTATAAGGTAATTTATCAGTAATGGTTTTCATGACTGTCAACTCCAAATCAGCAGTTGCCGTTCTGTATGGGAAACTTAATAAAAAAAGGTGTTAAGGCACAAAACATCCACAATTTAGGTACATAAACTGCATGATAATTAATTTACGAGCTGAACTTTGACTTACAGGTTTTTCGTTACAGCTCTGAGGTTCAATGTTTATCTTATGACTTGATCTGCATATCAATTATTGCACGTGAGTAAAAATCATGAAAATTATTTAAATAACCCAAACACGCAGTTATTGTTGTCGCGTTTGAACTCTATCAGTATCACACCGCATGCGCGCGTGTCTACCTTTTTATGGAGCCGGTGATAATTTAGATGTGACGTCACACACTCCGAACTCTAAATAATTCTCAACTTTAAATGACCGTGTACACAAAATAACAACGACAAACTAGTGCACTCCATGGCTAAGTTCCCTATGCAAACATAATAAATTAAACGTCAAAATACGTCACTGCATCGCACGACCCACTCAATTCTTACACCTTGTTGATGGTATACATTATGTTGTACAATGCAGATATACAGATGAATAGAACAAGGAGATATTTGTTTACACTTAAACAGTTTTCCATGTTTATATTATATTTATAATGTACCTACTACCTCTTTATTTATAACCGACGATATTAGTATCTCAGTGTTATGTTTATTAAATAAGGAAATGGTACCTGATTGTCTACTGCTAGTACGGTAATTTTCAAGAGCCCCTATCTATGGATTGGGTGAAAGGTGTTTTCTAAAATACACATATCAAAGTCAAGATAGTTGTTTAGATACAGATGATGCTGCGCAATAATGATAAGCAATACAACAAAGACTACAAGAAGCTAAGGAAGCATATAAAGCTCCTATGCCAGTTAAAACAGCGCACAATGGTGAAATACAAACGCGATCTAGAGCTGGGAGAATCGATATTATTAGTTATGTCTTTTTTACCCTAGTAATTAATAAGGATATGGTTTATTATTACAGAACATGTAAGAAGAGAAAGAAATTAAACATTGTGAACAAATATTGATTCGTTGTTTAATAGAAGTAATTACTAATACAGCCAATAGGCAAGTATATAAATACGCTAATAGAATTATGGTTGTCATGGACTCGCGGCAATTGGATTAGAACTTTTGGCGGAGTTTGTTGGGTTCTCCGCACGTGAAGGGCCTCGGGACTACGCACTTATCATTAGATACGATTCCACTTGCATGCAACAAATTGATTTTATAGCATGTCTCTATAAGTTACAATATCTAACGCTAGATACAATTAAATTATGAAACGTACACACATAGTTATTTATTTTAATATTATTGAAATAAAAGTTATCCAAATTAACAAATATTTGAAGATTGTATTTCATTTTTTTGCTACTAAAACGTACCTATCTTCTGTCAATGTAACTGTCACCTTGTGATTAGTGGTAATCAAAATGTGCTAATTTTATTGTACGTTACTCGAAGGAGCGAGAAGGCATTTTGCAAGCGTTATTTATTATTTTGTAAACCTGTTAGTAACTTCTATTTATAATCGTCCTTTATTCTTTAGAATCGATTTAAAATTTCGTGATATTAAATTAAGTTACTCGATTACCTCGCTTTATGCTCTCATATACATAAAGTAACATCCAAAATTACAATTCATGCACGATTTATCTAATAGCAATTTCGAATGCTTTATGTAATGGTAATTGAGTGGCGATCTTTAAAACGCGATGTCTACATGCGAGTATAGTAGAGCTAATTTACTTCCGCAGTAATTCAACTTGCACAGTGGAAAGTGAAAGAAAGTTGGAGGTGAATACTATTTTATAGACACGTTTTTAGGGTTGTGCATGCAGCGGAACCACAGCACTAATGCAAAGACACCGCTGCTGTCTCTCATGTCCATGTCTAATTGTCTACTTAGTGGATGAATTCAAAGAATTCGTTAAGTGTATAAACATAAAAAATGACACGGGTCACCCATAGAATGAAGCTCATTAATGTTTTTCACTTTTACTTATGTTAAGAGACTTATGGATGTCATTTCTTTATTAAAAATAACTGTACTAAATCTTCGTGTTACTGTTTACAACAAATTGATATTTAGAGCAAGATATTAGAGCAAGTAAAAATAGCTAGATTGATGTTTTAATTGCTTCCATGGCGATTAACTACACTCATGCGACTCTCGCTGCGCATAACAGGCTCAGTTACTACGCATAGGTATGTGGAGTGCACAACACCATTGTTCTTGTAAAGTGACACCGTGTTTGCGGTTCTCTACGCTTAACGCGCACGCTCTCCGTCTCTGAATTCGACCAAGGCCCTATTGTCGCAAGAGACTAACCGCGGATAATGGGGGAACCGGTCGTGCCAGCTTTATGACGCATCGCTCACCTTATAATAAAATGCGCCTTCATGTTACTAAGCTGCGTAGTCTTACTGATGTTCTTATTGGAATTGGAACAACCCTACGCGCAGTGCTGGTACCTCTAACTATATTTACTGATATTTTTTTATAATTATTATTGATGACAAGGTAGACTGTCATCATTCTGTTTATACAAAAAGATGGAACGCATTAGTGATATGGCATTCTAATTATTAGTGTAGAACCACCACTTATACTTAATTTGTTTTAAATTAGTGTCACATCACCGTTACAATAACGATACACAGTACAATCATATATGTAATGTAGCTTTAATTATACATCGATTTCTAGATGACTTAAGACTTAAAAAAAAAACACTAACTTGCGTTTATACGGTAAACACTACGACTTAGTGACTATACGCTCTAAAATCAATCGAGTATCGATACCTTCTAAATATTTTATTAGTTCCGAATTGTTGGAAACAGCTTTATTTATCGGTAAGTAATCGTTAAGGAAATTACGTCTCAAGGGCCGAACAACACTTGTTTAATGCTTACACATTGAAATTACGGAAAATGGGGATCTAAAACAATAAGGATAACTTGTTATTTATATATGTTGCTATGTAGAGACAAGACAATATTGACGCCTTTTGAAATCACATAATTCATAAATACTGCGTATAATTTTCTTATCATAGGTAACGACTTCTAAATTCTTATGACCAGTTTTGAATAAAATTTATTGGTGTAATAAAAAATAGAAGAGCACACGTCAGTTTTTTTTTGTACAGTTTCTGTTTTCTAATTATATCTCTGTCATTTACCTATCTAACGGGTTAAATCTGGGCGAATTTCCAAGGTAGACCATGCTATGACGCTTTTCACGAATAATCACCATTTTTCGTGTTAAAAAAAGTAAACACGCGTAATTGTATATGTTAGAATGATTCCGCTTCATTCACAAACAACAAACAAGTAGGTGGGTAAAAGATTTATGATAATGATTTTGTAAACAGATGCATATTTTAACAACTCCGTTCCATGATAAGATTTCTCCATTTCTCGAGTTCGTTTATAAACACTAATCTAACGTACCTAAGTCATCGGAACGTTATCCAGACCCGGTATATTTAAATTTGAATCGAAACTAGTCTCTACCCGCATGGGTTAAACACAAGATACTTTCATACGAGTTCATCCCAAGCGGGAATCGAAATGCAACACCTCTTGGCCAATTGTCACATGAAAATACGTGCCTTTGTGTATTGCGTGCAAGCCATGGTGTCGCTTATTGCATGGTCACAAACTCCACATTTCTAATAAATGTACGACGATCTGAATAAAGAACATGCTTGTAGAATACTACGAAACAGTCTGAATTAGGCAAGTTGTGCAAATTATTCAAACGATTCTTAAGTATACATTGCCTAATTCGCTCTAGAATTAAACACATTTACATCTATCTTATCAGAATATCTAAAGTAAATGTTATGATATTTATTGTTTTATAACACAATGACATTTAATCATAGGTAACAATAATTTAGCGTCATCGGTGACAATTATAAGCACGTAAGTGTACATGTAAGCCTATAATTCTGTATATCTATCAAGTTAAACCTAAACACTGAACTACTGTTGGATGCAAAATGTATTAAACTTCAACACCTTAGTTAATACGTTCCATGAATATGAACGAAGTTGGATAACAGCAAGCGTACCACATCATCTCATCTGAAGTAGTTTAACTTGGGAAATGACCTTTATCCCTGGTACGACGTAAGTTAATTACGGAGTGATTAGATATTTGATATCTCGGCTCAGAGGTTAGTGGTTATTATAATAAGTAGTTATGAATAGTCACTTTAAAAGTAAAATAAAACAACGTTCCTAGGTTCCTACGCACTTTAACATACCAATGCCTGGTCGGATTAAAAACAATTGCATTGTTCTGTTATAATAAAAGAAAAGGATTTACAGAAGAAACTGACTTTACAAACAGATCCATAGTATGCGGAGGCGGTAAACGATACTCTTGTAGATAAAGTTATACAAGTTATACATATCTAGACTTTTTATCAAGATATCAATAAGATTTCATACCAAACGTCACTCACTAGGTAGTCCCACTCTTGATAACATTTTGGCAATTGTAGTTATTTGTCAAATGATAAATGTTGTTACCTACCAATTTTTTTTGTAACTAACGTAGAAGGTTCCGGTGATTTAACTTTGCTATGCCGATTATCAGGATCGGCATTAACAGTGTAAGTCCCTCGACGCCGTAACATTGTTTTTATACAATTGTCTGCACAACAAAAGATCTACCACAGGAGGCACAGCACAGATAACTATCATTCTCATTGACCTTTTCATAGAACAATCTTGATACAAGTAATATACATAGATATCACATCACATCACATCACGTTTCACAAATCGCAACCGAGTGCAAATGATATAACTGTGTAAGTCGCACTGTTACTCACTGTATAATATTTGACACGCGTACGTAAGTATCGAACAAAACGACAGATTGTTTTCAAATTACTCGCGTACCGGATAGCTGCCGCAACGGCGCACCACTGAGGAAGTGGGTTAACGAACCAATTGGTAATTTTGCAACATGCACCGGCTCTGGCGACCACGTCGGTCGACTGTGACCGACTGTCGAGCGAAAGGCAGCTCAAAAACCGAGAGTGCGTTGCCACGGTTCTTCCGCGAATGACAGGATGGTGCGGTCATGCCGACCGCGAGATAGCAAGATCGACGACAGTCACTGATAACACGGCCGATAACCATGAACAATTGGTTAATCTATACATATAATAAAATCGTAGAAAAGTGCTGTCTGTACATTGAAAATAAAAATAAAAAAAATAGCAGGGGTTATTGTTATGTCGATGTCGAACCCAAAAATGTAATTAACTTTTTTTTTGTCTGTTTGTCTGTTTGTCTGTTTGTCTGTTTGTCTGTTTGTCTGTTTGTCTGTTTGTCTGTTTGTCTGTTCGTCTGTGCGCGCTAATCTCAGAAACGGCTGATCCGAGTTGGATGCGGTTTTCACGAATATATTGTGGGATGCTTAAATTTACATTTAGTGTTTGTTTCATGTCAATCGGTTCATAAATAAAAAAGTTATGTCAAATTAAAGAATCACGTCGAACATTCTATGCTTATACCATTAATCTCCGCAACTATTTGACGGATTTGGTTGAAATTTGGTACAGATATATGTAGTTTAGAACCTTAGAAAGGACATAGATATATTTTTATTTCAAAAATCAAAAAATAAAATAAAAATAATATAAAATAAAAATAAAATAAAAATAAAATAAAAATAAAATAAAAATAAAATAAAAATAAAATAAAAATAAAATAAAAATAAAAATAAAAATAAAAATAAAAATAAAAATAAAAATAAAAATAAAAATAAAAATAAAAATAAAAATAAAAATAAAAATAAAAATAAAAATAAAAATAAAAATAAAAATAAAAATAAAAATAAAAATAAAATAAATAAAAATAAAAATAATATAAAATAAATATAAAAATAAAAATAAAATAAAAATAAAATAAAAATAAAATAAAAATAAAATAAAAATAAAATACTAATAAAATAAAAATAAAATAAAAATAAAATAAAATAAAAATAAAATAAAAATAAAATAAAAATAAAATAAAAATAAAATAAAAATAAAATAAAAATAAAATAAAAATAAAATAAAAATAAAATAAAATAAAAATAAAATAAAAATAAAATAAAAATAAAATAAAAATAAAATAAAAATAAAATAAAAATAAAATAAAAATAAAATAAAAATAAAATAAAAATAAAATAAAAATAAAATTAAAATAAAATAAAAATAAAATAAAATAAAAATGAAATAAAAATAAAATAAAAATAAAATAAAAATAAAATAAAAATAAAATAAAAATAAAATAAAAATAAAATAAAAATAAAATAAAAATAAAATAAAAATAAAATAAAAATAAAATAAAAATAAAAATAAAATAAAAATAAAATAAAAATAAAATAAAAATAAAATAAAAATAAAATAAAAATAAAATAAAATAAATATAAAATAAAAATAAAAATAAAAAAAATAAAATAAAAAATTAATTTATTCCGGACATACAGCGCCATCTATTGTTCAATTTCGTACTTATAGTACGGAATTGAACAATGTCGGGCTGTTCCTATACTCCGTAGATAGATGGCGTTGATCGCGCAATGGTGTAATTACAATTGTTCAGTTCATGTTATTGTTTTAATTCATTTGAAATTTGTTTTTACAAAATAGTAAAAAGCAATGAAAAATATAACATAATACAACTTTTAGTACAAAGAAAACGCTCTCACGGAGTATAGATAATTCTATGTCGATCGTTACACGACTTCGGTTCATGTTATTGTTTTAATTCATCGAAAAAAGTTAACAAATAGTAAAAAGGTATGAAAAAAATTATATCAATATAATTAAACTTTTAGTACAAAGAAAATGCCCGAACGGAGTATAAATAAATAATCCAAGTTGTCTTTATCCTCGATAGATGGCGTTGGGATCGAAATAGATTGCGCTATGGTTTTGTTACAATTATTTGGTTGGGTATCGTCCGAGCGCTTCGGTACTATTGTAGAAAATGTGAATTATCAGTCGTATGATTATTTGTCTGTAGTGGTCCTGCTGTTTCGTATATTCTAAATTGGTTTCGTTGTATTTGTCAATTAATAAGTTTATTTGTTGGGTTTTCCTGGTTTTCTGGTTAAACTTTTTAACGTAGGTTTAGTTTGATATCGATTATTAGTAGTTACTGTAGTTAGTTTTTTTAATAAAATTGTAAGTCTAATTTATAAATTAATTAGATTAGATTTAAGTCGTTTCTTTTAAATTATTTAGTTTAAGCTTGGTTATTATAGCATAAAGGATAGGTTCTAATATAATTTCTTTTTTAATTGTTATAAATTCGTAATTCGTAGCTTTCTTTAGTTTTAAGTTAGTTTTCATCTTAAGTTCGGAAAGATTATAATATTTCTTTAGTTAAAGTCCGTTTTTAAACTATTTTTTCAATGCCCTAAGTGAGTATACATCTATTAAAATCAAACGCAGAGCTCATTATGTTGATTTTTGAAGAGTTCCCTGGAATATCTTCCACATCTCATTTTTGAAAAGATCCCGCGAGACCGGGAACTCATCATCATCATCATCATCATCAGCCTATAGCTATGGGAACTATGTGGTTAAAACCAATAATTTGCCGGAAGTCACTATTCCACGCGAACGAAGTCGCGGGCAAAAGCTATAAAATACTAAATGAAAAGGGGGTGTCCATTGCTAGACTATGAACCTCCTGCGAGCCTTTTTTTCATATATAAAACGACTTGCTGTAATCTCCACACTTGTTGAGCGGGTTGGAGATCGCAGTAAATACCGAATAAAAAAAGGATAAGTCCATTGCTGGACTAAGAGTTTACTCTACATAAGATTTACCGTAATCTCAAAACTTGGTGAGCAGGTTTGAGATCGTTAGTTAAAAATGTTCATGTTTGTTAGAGATCTGTGCTACCAGGTCCTCAGATATTTGAAGAGGTGTTATAATTATTACATCATCATAAGACAAGCAAGGAATTTAATCAATCTATACATATAATAAAATCGTAGAAAAGTGCTGTCTGTACATTGAAAATAAAAATAAAAAAAATAGCAGGGGTTATTGTTATGTCGATGTCGAACCCAAAAATGTAATTAACTTTTTTTTTGTCTGTTTGTCTGTTTGTCTGTTTGTCTGTTCGTCTGTGCGCGCTAATCTCAGAAACGGCTGATCCGAGTTGGATGCGGTTTTCACGAATATATTGTGGGATGCTTAAATTTACATTTAGTGTTTGTTTCATGTCAATCGGTTCATAAATAAAAAAGTTATGTCAAATTAAAGAATCACGTCGAACATTCTATGCTTATACCATTAATCTCCGCAACTATTTGACGGATTTGGTTGAAATTTGGTACAGATATAGTTTAGAACCTTAGAAACAGATATAGTTTAGGACATAGATATATTTTTATTTCAAAAATCAAAAAATAAAAATAAGAAATAAATTATTTATAAATAATTCTATGTCGATCGTTACATGACTTCGGTTCATGTTATTGTTTTAATTCATCGAAAAAAAGTAAATAAATAGTAAAAAGGTATGAAAAAAATAATATCAATATAATAAAACATTTAGTACAAAGAAAATGCTCTAACGGAGTATAGATAATTCTATGTCGATCGTTACACGACTTCGGTTCATGTTATTGTTTTAATTCATCGAAAAAAGTAAATAAATAGTAAAAAGGTATGAAAAAAATAATATCAATATAATTAAACTTTTAGTACAAAGAAAATGCCCGAACGGAGTATAAATAAATAATCCAAGTTGTCTTTATCCTCGATAGATGGCGTTGGGATCGAAATAGATCGCGCTATGGTTTCGTTACATTCATTTGGTTGGGTATCGGCCGAGCGCTTCGGTACTATCGTAGAAAAAGTGTATTATCAGTCGTATGATTATTTGTCTGTAGTGGTCCTGCTGTTTCGTATATTCTAAATTGGTTTCGTTGTATTTATCAATTAATTAATTAATTAATAAGTTTATTTGTTGGGTTTTCCTGGTTTTCTGGTTAAACTATTTAACGTAGGTTTAGTTTGATATCGATTATTAGTAGTTACTGTAGTTAGTTTTTTTAATAAAATTGTAAGTCTAATTTATAAATTAATTAGATTAGATTTAAGTCGTTTCTTTTAAATTATTTAGTTTAAGCTTGGTTATTATAGCATAGAGGATAGGTTGTAATATAGTTTCTTTTTAACCACCGACGCAAAAAGAGGGGTGTTATAAGTTTTTTAATTGTTATAAATTCGTAATTCGTAGCTTTCTTTAGTTTTAAGTTAGTTTAAGTCCGTTTTTAAACAATTTTTTCAATGCCCTAAGTGAGTATACATCTATTAAATTCGCAACGCAGAGCTCATTATGTTGATTTTTGAAGAGTTCCCTGGAATATCTTCCACATCTCATTTTTGAAGAGATCCCGCGAGATCGGGAACTATCTGGTTAAAACCAAAAAATTGCCGGAAGTCACTATTCCACGCGAACGAAGTCGCGGGCAAAAGCTAGTACCTAATAAACTAAACGTGATACATAGTGCAAATAAAACTTATCTTCACCTTTTATTGCAGGTAACAAATGCAATAAATTCACACAGTATCATATCAAAATTTGTTCATCATCAACTTGCTCTATTAATTAAATGCAAGAGATGCATATTATGATGTTTGATAAAAAAGTTACAAATTATTTATGCAAATATCTTGCATATACCTAATACATGCAAAAATATTTAACAAAGCAACAATCTTATTATTTGACAACATACTACACAACTGATAACTACAAATTGGGTTGAGTCAACTAACTATTTAGTTGGTTGATTGCCATATTACTACAATGCACTAATTGTGTCACTATGTTTAACCAAGAACCATTTATCACCGAAATACAGCATACAACATTCTCATTACTTAGCTATCTTCAACATCATAATAATAGCAAACTCATTTTTACTGGGTATGAGATTAATTAAACAATATTTTTCTGTAAACACCTGATTATCTGGCTAAGGGATATTTATAATGGTATGGAACCTCTAATCTAAATCTTCTGTTTTTATCAATATACATAAATATGGATCATGAATTTAAAAGAAATCAATAGAGTATTAAATAGTTAATACACATTACCAGCTTCTCGCTACAATTTTTATAAGAAAGTAGAATAAGTAAATAAAAAAATCATTTTAATTTTAGAAAAGTCACTTACTCATTGCTCTAGTGATATGTGACTGCTGATCACAATGTCCCAGATAGGATTCTTCCTAAGTCAGATCAAATACATATTACTGGAGTTTTTCATTTTCACATTCCAAAACAAGCCGAGAGTATCATCTCATCTCTAATATGTGGTATCATAACCTCTGACATATCTATGAGTAACATGTTTCTACAAGTTTGTTGTACCTCCATCCCTACTTACACCATTGGAAAATAACAAACATAATAATTATCTCTACATAAACATAAGAGCGGTAATTGTATGTTTTCTTTGAATTTAATGAGTTTACATAACTTACACAATGATTTGGTAAAAAATCTATACATATAATAAAATCGTAGAAAAGTGCTGTCTGTACATTGAAAATAAAAATAAAAAAAATAGCAGGGGTTATTGTTATGTCGATGTCGAACCCAAAAATGTAATTAACTTTTTTTTTGTCTGTTTGTCTGTTTGTCTGTTTGTCTGTTTGTCTGTTTGTCTGTTTGTCTGTTCGTCTGTGCGCGCTAATCTCAGAAACGGCTGATCCGAGTTGGATGCGGTTTTCACGAATATATTGTGGGATGCTTAAATTTACATTTAGTGTTTGTTTCATGTCAATCGGTTCATAAATAAAAAAGTTATGTCAAATTAAAGAATCACGTCGAACATTCTATGCTTATACCATTAATCTCCGCAACTATTTGACGGATTTGGTTGAAATTTGGTACAGATATAGTTTAGAACCTTAGAAAGGACATAGATATATTTTTATTTCAAAAATCAAAAAATAAAATCAAAATAAAATAAAAATAAAATAAAAATAAAATAAAAATAAAATAAAAATAAATTAAAAATAAAATAAAATAAAAATAAAATAAAAATAAAATAAAAATAAAATAAAAATAAAATAAAAATAAAATAAAAATAAAATAAAAATAAAATAAAAATAAAATAAAAATAAAATAAAAATAAAATAAAAATAAAATAAAAATAAAATAAAAATAAAATAAAAATAAAATAAAAATAAAATAAAAATAAAATAAAAATAAAATAAAAATAAAATAAAAATAAAATAAAAATAAAATAAAAATAAAATAAAATAAAAATAAAATAAAAATAAAATAAAATAAAATAAAATAAAATAAAAATAAAATAAAAATAAAATAAAAATAAAATAAAATAAAAATAAAATAAAAATAAAATAAAAATAAAATAAAAATAAAATAAAAATAAAATAAAAATAAAATAAAAATAAAATAAAAATAAAATAAAAATAAAATAAAAATAAAAATAAAATAAAAATAAAATAAAAATAAAATAAAAATAAAATAAAAATAAAATAAAAATAAAATAAAAATAAAATAAAAATAAAATAAAAATAAAATAAAAATAAAATAAAAATAAAATAAAAATAAAATAAAAATAAAATAAAAATAAAAATAAAATAAAAATAAAATAAAAATAAAATAAAAATAAAATAAAAATAAAATAAAAATAAAAATAAAATAAAAATAAAATAAAAATAAAATAAAAATAAAATAAAAATAAAATAAAAATAAAATAAAAATAAAATAAAAATAAAATAAAAATAAAATAAAAATAAAAAAAATAAAATAAAAAATTAATTTATTCCGGACATACAGCGCCATCTATTGTTCAATTTCGTACTTATAGTACGGAATTGAACCAAGGCTCGGAACCGGTTTAAAAAATACCGGTTAATACCGGTTTATATCGGTTTTCCTCCGAACTTTTCTTAAGAACGTGAACATTAAAGAACTTTATTTTAACCTAAATTAACCGGTTTATTCGACGAGGGGCATGTCGGTACACGCGTTGAAATATTATTATTGAAATAAGCTGAACAGCGCGCCGCGTTTCTTTGATGTGCGTCGTATTAACCGGTTTTTATTGCTCTAAACCGGTTAATCCGAAAAAACCTTTATGAAAATACTGTTCCAAATACCGGTTTAAAAAAACCGGTTTCGCGAACGAAACCCAATGTAAAGGTTTTGCGTACAAGTACATAATAACGGTTTGAAAATTTAACCGGTATCCGAGCCTTGAATTGAACAATGTCGGGCTGTTCCTATACTCCGTAGATAGATGGCGTTGATCGCGCAATGGTGTAATTACAATTGTTCAGTTCATGTTATTGTTTTAATACATTGGAAATTTGTTTTTACAAAATAGTAAAAAGCAATGAAAAATATAACATAATACAACTTTTAGTACAAAGAAAACGCTCTAACGGAGTATAGATAATTCTATGTCGATCGTTACACGACTTCGGTTCATGTTATTGTTTTAATTCATCGAAAAAAGTTAACAAAAAGTAAAAAGGTATGAAAAAAATTATATCAATATAATTAAACTTTTAGTACAAATAAAATGCCCGAACGGAGTATAAATAAATAATCCAAGTTGTCTTTCGATTTGGGATCGAAATAGATCGCGCTATGGTTTTGTTACAATTATTTGGTTGGGTATCGGCCGAGCGCTTCGGTACTATCGTAGAAAAAGTGTATTATCAGTCGTATGATTATTTATCTGTAGTGGTCCTGCTGTTTTGTATATTCTAAATTGGTTTCGTTGTATTTGTCAATTAATAAGTTTATTTGTTGGGTTTTCCTGGTTTTCTGGTACTATTTAACGTAGGTTTAGTTTGATATCGATTATTAGTAGTTACTGTAGTTAGTTTTTTTAATAAAATTGTAAGTCTAATTTATAAATTAATTAGATTAGATTTAAGTCGTTTCTTTTAAATTATTTAGTTTAAGCTTGGTTATTATAGCATAAAGGATAGGTTCTAATATAATTTCTTTTTTAATTGTTATAAATTCGTAATTCGTAGCTTTCTTTAGTTTTAAGTTAGTTTAAGTCCGTTTTTAAACTATTTTTTCAATGCCCTAAGTGAGTATACATCTATTAAATTCAAACGCAGAGCTCATTATGTTGATTTTTGAAGAGTTCCCTGGAATATCTTCCACATCTCATTTTTGAAGAGATCCCGCGAGATCGGGAACTCATCATCATCATCATCATCATCATCAGCCTATAGCTATGGGAACTATGTGGTTAAAACCAAAAATTTGCCGGAAGTCACTATTCCACGCGAACGAAGTCGCGGGCAAAAGCTAGTTATGTAATAAAATTTTATAATAACGGAGAGAATATTTAGATATTAACTAAATCAGATATGCTCAATATTGGAGATAGACTTACTTTATGCTGGACTAGATATTTGTAATGATTACTGTGCGGAGGTGGTTTGAACTGATAAATGAGCTAACAGCTAAACTATACTACATTATACACAAGATAATGTATCTAAGTATTCCATCTAAGTTTAATTTCATTTATTTCAGACTTGATACTGAATTATCACTTTACACATATCTACATTTTACCTTTGTTGTTGCTAAGGGTACTACTACCCATATAGTTAACTAGCTTTAGTTATAGTAAAAGTACTTAAATATTCTACTTAGTACAAAAAACTATTGATGCAAATGATCAAAACTGCCGGGTAAACTGCAGATTAAAATTTCATAACTTATTTTATAAAAATAAATTGTATTTCACAAAAATCTTACTAAATCTTTGTGCAAAATAAATATATGAATTATAGGTTGTATGGCTATTACCTCTAGTTAAATAGGTAGGTAAAATAATGCTTATAAGAACAATGGTTTTAGTTTCGATTTACACCTGATGTATTTTCATAAATTTGTACATTATGGTTAATTTACATAACCTGTCAGGGATAAAAAGGTGTGATGTTGTGTGTGTGGTTAACTTACTAATTTGGTGCATTAAATTATTATAACTAAACAAACCATTTCATAAAGCCTAATTTTAAATTGTGTTGTCACCAAGCTAAATTATTGAACTTTACCGCTAAATTACCCATACAATTGTGGTTGGTTATTTCTCATTTTGACTAATTTATCTCTCTAAATAAGTATAAAAAAATCTTAGCAGATCTTGTTTGATTACAAAATTAATATTTGCTTGTGATGTAATTCCACACCTATCACCATAGCACTACATAGGTATATATCAACACATGACATCTCACCCTAATATAATTTATGTGTACATAATGTGTAAATTATTGAGACACAGTGTGTTTATGTGCACCCCACCCACTCACCACTGTGTGTGTAATACATACCTAATTAAAATTCCATACATTTTTATATACATAACCATTTCATGACAAGCTTAGTTACTTTATAATAATGTTATTGGTCAAACCAATACTTAGAAAACATATTCAATAGCATTAACATCTAAAATAAAGTGTACTAATGTTTCAAATTAATAATTGAAATCTGCAGATAGCAATATTGTACAGTAACACAGTCTTTATCAACATAAAAGCTAAAAATTATTCATTTTCAGGGAGTATTCTTGTCAAAGGTAGCTAATCAATAATGGGGAGGACAGTTTAATCAGGCACAAAGCCTATGCCTTCCACTACAAAGTTGAGAAGAAATAAATAACATTATGCAAATCAATACATTATAATACTGAAAATATAACAGCAAGGTCTAAGGAACTGATGTGGAACATCATGCTAAGTGAGCCTACAGTCATGACAGCTCACCAGCAACTAGACATATGAATCTATACTATTTTCCTTAAGCACAAGGGAACAAATAACTTTGAAATTCTATTAAGTAATTAATGACTGCTAGTTCTGTACAGAACCCCTAATTTATTACGTCATGATAGATAGCAAGTAACCTCAAAGACTCATTACTAATTTCTATAAAACATGAATTCCCGTAAACTAGGCGAGTTACATGAAATGAATTCAAGATTATAGAAGGCAAGGATGTTGAACTAACAATTTCACGAAATATCCTAGAGATAATCTAGAATACGACGCATTTCTCTTTCAATAGATATTTTGACACGATTTATCTGTCACACGCCAGGCTTATGTGGCAGAGCCTAAGCACCGCCTGTGGCCATTTTTGAAATACTGCGGACATTAAATGCCGTCGATATTGATTAATTCACAAAAATTTGGTAAATTACGTGCTTAGAAGTTGGGTTTGTGGCAGTTTGCAGCCATTTTTAAAATTGTCAGTATCGAAATACGTCACAGGCGTAAGAAATCACGATGGCCGACAAAAGAATGGTTAGGTGGTAGGTACTTACTACTGATTTTTACGCCTCCAAGAGGTGGTTTCGGTGGCTGATTATCGAAAGTCTTTCGAACGGATTTGCTGCCCTCGGCGAATGACGTGGTCCTAGGGCGTCCGCTCATTATTATAGATATAAAATAAACGGCCTTAGAATCCTGAACTTCATAGATGCTTCACATTTCTCGTTACCACCCTTGCACTCGCACTGAACTCACTTTGCCGATGATATACAAGTTAAGGATGGTATAGTCAAAACAATATCACTAAGATACAATAGAAATCAAAATAAGACTGTCTTATTACGGTTTTACAATATCATTTTGTTAATTTTTCAAAATTTACATCACTAAAGTGTACGACAGATTTTAGTTTCTTCAGACTTGTACTCGCTCGTTCGGATAGTTTCGGCATTCACTCGGGCCTTCGATTGCTGAACATACGAAGATGACGTCACGTAAACGCTTTACAGAGCCATCTGTCGGTGTTGTAATTCTCTATTTCGAGCTCATTCAGTAAAACAGTTCACCACAGATACAACAAAAACGATTACGATGATATTCTCGATAGCACTACTATTCAGATAAATAATTTTATTACACAAAAATAAAAATAATTCACTGTAATAAATTAACAGTTTTTGTAACAACAGTTTTCAAATATTGGTATTAAATAAGAGTAAATAGTGAAAAACTGTAGTAACACAATCAATAAATTTTCACAAAAATCGCTAGGGTGACAATCATTATTGTTATTCTATTTTGGAGTTAAAAAAAATACTTATTCAAGAATTTAAATACCGAAACGACTGAGTAAATAGGTAAATTGACTATAGATAAAACTATCAAAATAGATTTTTGGGGTCAGGTCCTTCAACAACCTATTGCGTTACATAATGTAACGCAATAGGCCCCAACATGTTCAAATCATTGGGTCCTTTACTATATGAGAATTATAATCAGTAGTCAATACATTGCGCGCTACTGGTTAGTGTCGTGTTGAATCGTACAGTAGGAAAAATCTAAAATCAGCAAATCGCGCAATGCATCACGGACATTTATATTGGTACAACACTCGCTTTAGTGGGAAATTTTAATCAAGTAATCGTTCTCGTCGAGTAGTTGCGCGTGCGCCGCGTAGGAGGCGAGCGGTCCGCAAGCGGCTGGAACACCTACAATACGATGTGATTTTAAATCTACTGCACCACATCAAATGATACCAAGACCAACGTATCGCAACGCAGTTATACAAAATGGAATGTTACACATCGGATAGCTGTGACAGTGACACCAGGGAGCAGAAAACCCTGGATTTGTCGAGTCAAATGTTGGATTCACTCAGCCTGTCGTCGGAACTAAAAGGCATTGTTGACGAGAAGGATTGCGCAGAAAATTACGAGATAATTCTCCTCTACAACAACAGGATAAAGGCACTGCCTGATACGTTAAACAGGTTTAGCAACTTGAAGATATTGGATGTAAGCAACAATAGACTGACTGTGCTCCCGGATATCTTCAAACATTGTCAGCTAACGTCGCTGATAGCAAAACATAATCAACTCACCAATGAATCGCTTCCGAAGTCGTTCTTTAGTAATAAGAGTTCACTGCGAGAACTCAATTTAAGCGGAAACCAATTGAACTTCTTTCCAGAGCAAGTTTTAGATATAGCATCTCTTAGGTACCTTTACTTAGGTGGTAACAACATAGTCAACATACCAAAGGACATATGGAAACTTAACAGGTAAATATTAGAATTTTATTTCTTTATACTTTGTAATTCGACAATCGAGGAATAATAGTCGTGCTATCTTCTCACAATAACAATCAGTAATTTATAAACATTAAACACTGGAGCTCTTTGTCTAATCTACTGACTACTGACCGGTCATTGTGGAGATATAAACTGTGCCTACGGTAGTTATTGTTCTCTCTTCATGTATATTCGTAGTCGTAATTAAGAAATCTACCGAAGATTTCACTCAACTCCCTTAGTTTCTTATAAACGATACCCAATTACCAAATAATTAGCTCAAATCCACCTACACCAGTGTTGCAAGATTATCACATCTTAGGTCAAGGAAGGTGGACAATATTCGTCGTTTCGTCGTTTGCCCGACTCTTGAGCATCATTATTCATTTAGCGCTAGTTAGAATTCTGGTCATAAACCTTATAGAACAGGCAGGACAAAATAACCTTGGAAATTGGAAGATTCAGAATGTTACTCGTAGTCACGTAAACCACACTTGCTGTCATTAATAACGTATTTTTGTCTTCTTCAACAGTTTGCAGATTCTATCTTTAGGAGGTAATCAAATTATCGAAGTTCCGGAATCGGTTGGGCACCTGACGGGGCTCCAAGCTCTGGTTTTGAGCGACAATCTAATAGAGCAACTGCCAGCGAGCATAGCGAGATTGAATCAACTACGTTCCTTATTAATCCACAAGAACAGATTGAAGACTTTGCCCACGCAAATAATCAAGCTAAGATGTTTGACTGAGGTAAGTACCTTTTTCTACATTGGGTACGCTAATATGAAGCAGCAGGAGGCTACTTTTCAACTTATATTCATCATCATCATCAGCCGAGAGACGTCCACTGCTGAACAAATGCCTCCCCCTTAGTCCTACTTCTTATCTTATATTGCCTATGTACTTTACAACTGAATAGGGAAAAGAGCTAGGTATACCTACTAGGAATTAAATGATAAATGGTTTGCCGTCCCTATATGGATAAAGCAGACATTCTTGGTCGATCTCTGGGGTCCTGCGATTCTATTGTTGTTCCCATTTTATATAAGTAAATCTATTGTCTCAGAATAACAATATATACCTATATGCTATACAGCTATACACGATGTTTGTTTTGAAAAATGCGGCACGTTGGTAGGTACCTACCTACCTAACAGAGGCTATGCGTTACGTAGTTCACCAGTGTCGTTGCGAATGACAATCATTTTTTAATCACTTGGCGGTCAGGTGACTCACTGCTTATTATAATTCCATTGGAAAAAACAATGCTAAAAATACCTAAACAATCACGATCAATAATAATAATTATGTTAAATTATGCAAGTGTTTAAAAAGCTGTATAATTAACATTCATCACACTTGACAATAATTTGTGAGATATAAAATAGGTTTGCAGGTAGATAACTGAAAATATCCTAACCATATACATAAATTACATAATAGCGTTCTTCCTTGTTTATTTTTCTTGGTAGCTAACTTCAAAAATTCTCAAACATCCGTTTCCCGACCCGGAAATTGAACCTAAGAAATGTTGTTCGACAGTCGACCACTCGTCCAGTCGTGCCACAAAACAAGACTTGTATGTCTGCGGGTAATCAAATACATAGGGACTGATGTTAATTAAATTCCTTTGCAGCTAAGTCTTCGCGACAACCCTCTAGTAGTGAGGTTCGTTAGAGACATGACCTTGCAACCTCCTTCTCTATTGGAACTAGCTGGTCGCACCATCAAACTACACGAGATACCGATACGGGCAGGCGAAGTACCTTTAACCTTGATGAGGTACCTTGGAGCAGCTCAATGTTGTGTTAATCCCAAATGTAAAGGTAATAAAACATTATTATTTATTCTTATTTACGGTGTAACGATTAATTTTTATATTATAATAAAGCACTTTGGCCTACCTATGTAGGAAATAACTAAATTACATAAGTTTTACGAGTAAAGAATGGAACTATGCTTAGCAATTTAAGGATCATCACATCACAAGAGATGGACACGTTGCTCATGCTCTCATTATTATTGCAAACATTCCGATAATAATTCTAAGTAGGTGAATGTGAATCGCAATTCACGCTCGCAGAGAAATCTCATATCTCTGTGCTCCCAATAGCCGAGACTAGAAACTAGAAAGATGAAAATATATTATTGTAAAACTCAAAGACCATTTTATTAATATTTTGTAATAATTATACATTGGCATTTTAGTAACCACGCTTAGTTAATCGCATAATGCATCCATTTAATATGCGGTGGTTTTTGATTTACAACGCGAATCTGTTTCTTTTCTTCCTATGCAAACCGAGTTGTTTATGTATTTTGGAGAATTGCTTATCACTCTGATAAAATTCTAAGTATATAATGTAAAAAAACATTTATTGGCACAACAATCAAACCCGATGCGCATTTATCTCTCGTATTTATTATGGGCGTTGACAAATAAGATGGCGCGTGTGGAGTCAATAAGTTGAGGATGAGTGTGCGTCACGTAGTCCACCTATCTACCAAAATTGTTGTACCTACATAGAGATTATTTTGTTTAAATAGAGATTAACTAAAAGTCATATTCTCATTGAATAATATTATTACAGGTGTTTTCTTTGACAACCGCGTGGAGCACATCAAGTTTGTCGACTTCTGTGGCAAATACCGCATTCCACTTCTGCAATATCTATGTAGCTCTAAGTGCATCACTGGAAGCTGGGAGAGTCGCGAGGCGGATAGTAATCCCCATCCTCACATGATGAGGAAAGTTCTCTTGGGCTGACTATAGTCGTGATTTATGTGGTCTATCCTATCTAAGACCTCCAAGAGTAACTTGTAAAATATGATAAAAAAAAACCTATTTTAGTAAACACTGTTTATTTTGTACCTAAGAAGATGTTTTGTTATTTCATTGTTATTGTTATCCAGGAGTCTAAAGTTCTGAATAAAATCTACTTATCAAAAAAAATGTTATAGAACAAGTGAGTAAAAATTATAGCTTATGTTCAGATTTTTTTCTTTTAACAACATTGGTATAATAATTATTTTTAGAAATATATTGGTGAATAAATATTGGGGCCATGGTTGTTATAATTATTCATTGTAAGATTATCCTAAGGTACCTACTTGCGCATATATGTGCCAATATGTGATACATTTTATAGAACATTTACCTATATTGAAATAAAGTATATTTTCATTAATAACTAGTTTAATTACACTTTCCTCTAGTAATAGATACATTAATTGTTTTCTTCTAAAAATTTCCTTCTTTCTTCTTTGCCTCTCATGATGGCAGCTTTGAATAACTTGCAGTATAGTTCTATGGCTGCTGGAGTATCATCATTGCCTGGCACTGGATAAGTGATAAGGTTGGGATTGCAGTTGGTGTCCACAATGCCAATAGTTGGTATTAACATCTTTGCACTATCTCTAACAGCCGTGTGCTGGTTCAAGATGTTATTTTGTGTATTCAAGAATATGCATAGATCTGGTAATCTAGTGACAGCACCAAATTGATGGTTTGCATTTGTAAAAATGCCTCCTCTCCAGAACCTTGTGTGTGCATACTCCCCACATTCTTTTGCAGTTTTTTCAACCAAATGGGCATTTAGGGCATTTCTGTTGAAAAAACAAATGATGCCTCCTCTGTATGCAATATGTGCTGTGAAGTTCAGTGCTTTTCGTAAATGCTCAGCAGTGATGTCCAAATCAAATATTAAATGGCCAAGTCTGGATCCATAGAGGTATGGTCTCATGTAGTCATTCAATGAACCTTCTTTGTGACCATAGTGCACTCTGGCATCAAACAAATCTTTCACTGTGAATAAGTTATGGACACTAAAATAATCTGGATGATCTAAAATCTTCTTGGTTGCTTGATCTGAAAAACAAAGCAATTGTACAGTTAATGTAAACATTAATTAAATTTCTTAAATTCCAATTAGATAATGGTTCACTTTGAATATTTATCAATGCAGAAAGCAGTTCTATGTACCTTAGATGGAGGGAGGAATGTAAACAATCCAGCTATGTTTATATTTAATCAATCTCTATAATAATGAATTGGAATGAAAATAGAATCGGTATTTTGTTCACACGACTTAATCCTTTATTATACTGTATTTCATGTTTTAGTGGACAAAGAGTACATGGTTAGGTTAGTAAAATAAATTGGAAAATCTTACCTTCAGTTACAGGAGAAGCAACAGGTTCTGTGGCAGTGGAGTTATGTCGTAATATAGGCACAGTACGAATAAGGGCACGGTGTTCTAAAACCATACATGTTTATAAATAAAAATATCACAAAAACTAAAAACATAATTATAAAGATAACTATTAAAAATCGTTCGATAGAATTATTTTATCCAATAAAGTGTGTCTATACTTACTTATACAATTTGAAAACATGATTACTGCTTAATGAGGTACTTCTGAATTATTTTTAAGTTATTATTTGGTATAAATCTTTCCTAATTTCTTAAATTAAAAATAATACCTTTTTTGACAGATAAAAGTAAGGTTATATGGTCAAAGACATTTTTTACTTTTATTTTGCATACATTGACAAAATGGTAATTGGCTGTACATTTTGCAAAAAGATCATCGTCTCTTACATACACAAATAAAGTCTTTAATAAAGCGTCCCAATTTTGACCTCAACCAAATTGTAACAAGTGTAAAGCGGTTGGTCCAACATAATTTTTATTAGCATTGGTCGGCGGTGATCGGGTCCCCGATCGGCCAACCGAAATTCAACTGACTGACGTTTGGGTTGGGTGCCCGACAGTCGTAACGTGCGTAACAATTTCGGGGTAGTCGCTGCGTTCGATCCAATTTGTTCAGAAAAATCAAATTCAGACGTGTATTAAGGCTTCAAGCGTGTTTAAAATCATCAGTCAATTTCTACGAAGTCATTATTCTAAACAACACCATCTTCTCATCAATAATAATTTTAGGCAGTTTGGGTATTGACATTTTTGCATTATCCATCTGTTTTAGGATTAAGTAGTCTATGGTATAACTGGCAATGTAAACTGTCAACTGACTGACGTCATGTTGTCAATTTGTCACAACATTGTGTAAATTTTCATTCTCAGTTCTCATTCGCAGTGAGAATGAAAATTTCACCAATCTTAACAATAATTAAATAAATACTTATAGAATTCATACAACTTTAAAAACATCAGAATGGCGCCGAAGAATATTCAAGATGTTGACTTATACGCGTTGCTGGATATCCCAATAACAGCGACAGAATCTGAGGTATATTTTGTTTATCTTTTGTTTAGCTGTTTAATATCGTTTAAGTAGAAATTTAAATAAATTACATGATTTCTTTTTCAGATTAAAAAGGCTTATAGGAAAAAGGCCCTAAAATGCCATCCAGACAAAAATCCGGACGATCCCAAAGCTGCTGAGACGTTTCACGCACTTTCAGACGCTTTAGAAGTATTGACTGATGCCTCAGCTAGGGCGGCGTATGATAAGGTGCTCAGAGCTAAGGCTGCAGCAAAATTACGACATCAAGAATTGGACAGTAAGAGGCAAAAACTGAAAGAGGATCTCGAAAGGCGGGAAAAGGAAGCAGAGACAAACAAAGGAGGTTGTAACCTCACAGATGAACAGAAATTAGCAGCAGAAATCGAGAGACTACAGAGGGAAGGTAGCAGGCTGTTGATGGAAGAACAACAAAGAATGAAAGAAGAAATACAAAGAACTAAGGGACTTATATCTCAGCCTGTGTGGGATTCAAGTTTAAACAGAATTAAAATAAAATGGAAAGCAGATAAAAATGATCCAAAAAATGGTGGTTATGATGAACCTACACTAAGAAGGTTCTTGAAGAAGTATGGGGATATAGTAGCACTACTTGTATCTCCTAAGAAAAAGGGATCTGCTATAGTAGAATTTGCATCTAAGGAAGCTTCAGAAATGGCTTTGGAATTAGAGAAAGGTAATTTAAATGTCTATCTAATAATAAGATCCTGCCATCAATACAACTGTTCACATTTCATTTGAGTTTGTAAGATAAAGTCTTCCCAGACCATAGAATATTATATCTCTGTACCAAACCTAGAAATACTTTTTTATTGAAAGAGCAACTAACATTTAAACAAATTTCAGTTATAGTATTAGTAGAATAGAATGGTAGGATTATTAAAATTTTTTTTGTACCTTCTACAATCATTCATACATATTATTAAATCATAATTTTTATTTTCATTCCAGGCTTACCAGAAAATCCTTTAACACTAAAATGGATTAATGAAAGACCAGTATTAACAACTAAGAAAGACATTCCCGGTCCATCACTTATCTCTGATAGAGATTATGAATCAGTGGTCTTAGCTAAAATGAGACAAGCAGCAGAGAGACAAAAGTTAATAGAAGAAATGTTGAGAGAAGAAGAAAATAAATTATAATACATACCATTCTTAAAATAGTGAATAAAAATACTGAATGAAAATGTTATCCTTATATTTAACATTGTTACATTTAAAAACCTTATTTTTAACACAACAGTAGCTCACATTTTATACCCAAAGAGGTGAGCAGAGGTGCACATACTAAATGTAATACCCAGTAGTTTACCAGGCTCAAGTTTGGACTCAGAGGACTGAGAATTTTGAATAATGAAATACTCAAAAATACTTTGTAATTATTTTTCTTTTTTGTCTGATCCAAGAATTCAACTGAAGACTACTTGCTTGTAGTCCTATTGTTTAAAAGGATCAAACGGTTTCCATTCTTTTACAAAGTTCATAACTTTCCTTCTCTGACTTTCCCCATTTTCTCTTCGTGGGTTCTTCCATAGACTGTGGTCTAGATCCAAAATTCCACCAATAATTTCCTGAATAGAAAGAAATACATATATCATTATTAAAAATCAGGCATTGCAAAAAAAATATAATTTTTAATCAAAGTATTCTGTAGTTACCTCAGCAAAGTTTCTCGGAAACAGTTGTTGATCTTCAATGACGTGAGCAAAACCAGGATCCATTCCAAAGTCAACCCAAAAATATGGCAAACCTTTTGGTATTCCTTTTCTGATATTTTTGCCTTTCAAGTCTACAACCTTTTTATTCATAGACCATTCTGCTTCACACTCTAGAAGGGCCTTTTTGAAATATATTGCAGCCATATCCCCTACATCTCTTGGAAGGGGCACACAGTTTATAACCAAATGTGGGTGTCTATTGAGCCTTGTTGCTGTTTCAAAGAACACAACATCTTTTCCTTGAGAATTGTAGAACTGAGTAAGAGCTTTTCTGTAATTCTGAAAGAATAAAAAGTAATGTAGTAAATATTGTTAAAAATATAAATGGATTGAGAAGACAAGAGAAACACATACCATTATTTCTTCCCAAACATCTTCATCTATGGATGTGACACAGGTAGCATGTTGTACAGTAGTGATTATACAATGATCTGGCACAAGGGACACTCTTGAAGGCAATGCCACATACACTCGATTGCCACAGCTAACCATAAGATGCTTCAACATGTTCTTAGAATCAACACAATGTTCACATCCTTCCAAAGTCCTCTCCATTTTGATATGCTGGCTTATAGCACGGCTTCTCTCATTCTCGCTTTCCTTGACAGCATCTTTGTTTCTAGATATGTTGTCCATGAAAATGTCTTCAAGATCATCATTTGGATTTTTGTGTTTAGAGGCAAGTTTAGCCAATTCAGCTTCATCATTGTAATTGTTTCCATATTTCTCTTGTTGGAACTGTAATAAGGATTTAATTAAGTTTTAAAACATCAAAAATAGTTAAAACATGACTATCATTTTACTGAAAATAAATTAAAGGAACTTACCATTTGTTGCAAATTATACTTGTCATCATCACCAAAGTACTTGGTCCTTTCACCAGAAACATGTGTCTGAGCCTTTCTTTTGCCACTCTTGCTTCTAGGATCTCCTTTCTCACTGCTTGTGAGTGGGCGACTGCTCCCTGATGCGCTGGTTGCTATTAACATCACTCTGTCATCTTCCTCCTCAGCACCAGCTTCAGGATTCTCCTTCCTATACTTTCTTGCAGCTTCTAATTTCGCTTTAAGTTCATTTACTAGTTTTTCATCACCTAATATTTCAGCTTTTACAATTTTAGCAGCTAATTTGTTCATCTTCTCATCACTCAGATATTTACTATCTTTTGGTTTGTCTTCTGGTACCTGCATTTTTGTAGTATCTGCTTTATAAGATGGCATAGCAGTTTCTTCCCTTGATTTTGAAACTGATTCTGATTGTTTTTGTTCATCACTTTGCTTCCTCCAATTACTTGATCTTCTGTAAGGATCTCTATCTGAATATTTTTGATCTTTGTAGTAATCTTGTTGTTTTTCACGTGATCTACTGCTAGAATAACCAGTAGTACTACTTGAATGAGAACTTTTGGGTCTAGAATAATAGTCATCATCATCATCGGACGGTTTAATAAATGGCCTTGATTTTCTAAAACTTTCAGGTGTTTCTGGTACACCCGTTCCACCATTTTTCCAATATGGATTTAGTTCTCTGCTACTAGTACCGGGATTGTAGGAGTCAATGTGTTTTTTATCCTTTTCTTCTCTCTTGGGCTTGATATCTTCCTTTGTGTACGTTTTCAGCATACCTGTCATGGACATCCAGTCTTCTCTCTGGGCAGCATTAGTTTGTCTTGTTTGTTGTTCAACCCATTCATCAGACTCCGAACCACTTGAGCTTGACTGGAAATAAAAATCATTTCAAATTATCAGTACGACGTAAATCTACATAATGCTTAAAACGTGGGAAATACTTCAAATAATTAACTTACGCTTGTAGAATGCCTTCTACTCTTTTTCTTGCGTTTTTCACGATCCTTGGATTTGTGTGACTTACTGTGTTTGCTTTTTTTCTGTTTTTCATTCATGGTTTAAGGACAAGTTGATCTGGGATAAATATATTTTTACCAAACAAACAACAATTTGCTCAATGTTTGACAAAGTCAATTTGAGAGGCTGCTAACTGCTAACCTTTAATGTCAGTGTCATTTGTCATAGTGATCTTGGCGATGGCAATGGATACGTTCAGTCAATGCCAATAATGGAAATAGATAATGAATAAGTACTGTCTATGGTCTCGACTCTCGACGAATGGTTTTGGATTTTTTCTCACCTCTATTTCACAAATGGTTTCTCAGGTAACTCTATATCTCTGGTTTGTTTCCGAATTTCTGTTTCGTTCGTTGTTGGTTGCTGTCGTTTATCGTTTTTACGAAGCGAATTTGTTGTATTTTGCTGTGTTAGTGTTCTTATCAGCATATTTGTTGAATAATAAAGTTAATTTTAATTGGAGCACAACTTTATTTATTCGCTGAAGTGGTGGAGTTTTTAATATCATTACGTTAATTTAATTTGTTGTGTTATGTACCTGTGTGGAGCATGGATGCCTGCTGAGGAATGTCGGAATACGCTCTTGATTTAGTATTCTGTGTGTGTTCGTAACTACTTAAAGCTCGGAGTACACACCTCGAAAGTAACTGTGAGTGGTTTTTTGTTTTATAACTTAAAAGCGTAGCGAATTACCCGTATCTAATTTAGTGTCGATTTGTGTTATCGTAAAAGAAAGTATTAGTAATCGGTTAGCTTTCCTTTCCTAAGCATCATTACATTAAATAATAAAGTGGCGTAAATTTGAGCTATTAGATGAGCAGGTAAACATTGTATTACCATGGTTATCATGTTTTGTTTGCAGTGCACACTACACTATGTTTTCTAAGAAAAAGAAAAAGCCTCTGATTTCGCCGCCAAGTAATTTTGAACACAGAGTACATACGGGCTTCGATAAACGAGAGGGAAAGTTTGTTGGACTTCCTTTGCAATGGGCCTCACTTGTAGGTAATAACCAGGTATGTACTTGTCAAGATTTCTATTTGTGAACTAGTTGCTATGAACATTGTAATGTCTTTTTAATATCTGTCTAATGGAAATTCTACACATTTGTTGTTTCACATGATTTGTAAGTTTGTAGGCAATATGTTTGTAAATAGAGTGGATATAAACCCTTTGAAGATTATTTTATAACTGGTTTGCAACTTTTTCAGATATTAAAATCAACAAACAGACCACTTCCCCTGGTAGACCCATCAGAAATCACACCCACCGAAATTCTAGACTTAAAAACTATAGTAAGAGGTGACCATAGAACTACCTCAGTGTCCTCAATAGCACGCCCCCTACCCTCAAGCATACCACAACAACCAGTACAAAATGGTGTTGTGTTGCCAAAGACATCAAATGTTGCCAGGTCAAATTCTTTAAGGAGTACTAGCCCACCGAGGATCAGGAGGGACTTGAGAAGTCAGCCTAATGTCCCTCCATCAGTTCCTGAAGAGTCACCACCTGTGCCACCTGCCCCTCAGCAATACTTGAGTTTGAGACGAGAACACAGCAATTATACATTGAACAAGCCTATAGCTGAGTCTCCTGTAGAATGGAGCCAGCATGCACATGAGGCTACAGTTAGACAAGTACCAGAAATCAATGACAATCATCATCCTATGACTTATCAGAACATACAGAATGCGAATGTGCCTTACCAACACAATCATCCACCACAACCAATGACTCATGGACCTCATGGACTGAATGGAAACAACATCAACATGGGTATGTATATCTTTATTTATACATCTTTAAATACTTAATTGTATGACATAGTTTTTAAAATGATTCACAGTTTATTTTAGTAGAGTCCTTGTCAATTCATTGGGCAATATTGTACTGAAATTGCGTGAGAAACTATTATAATGAAGATGAGAACCATTATACATATTAATTGAACATGTGAACTAATTTGCATGTAAATATTTCAGCATAGAGCTGTTATAATTAATGCAGTCTATTGTCACGCATTTCATTCATATCTTTAGCAGAATTTTATTGTTCAATAAGTTTCAATTATATGAATGTCTCTACCACAGTAAGTTCCATGGTTGATGGTTTTCCCATTATAAATAAAGAGTTCCTAGTTAGTTATAGTTCTGTGTGAACTTTGTTTACATGGGTTATGTTTATAGTTATTGGATTTTCTTAATGTCACTTCAATGTTATCATATTACAGTTTATACACATAGCTAGATGTAGAGAAATTGATCCAGCTATCATAAGTGATTTGTTTTAAGATAAAACACTGTTTATTATTACACCTAGTTTCACTCCAGAATGTGTTAAATGAAAAATTTAAAAAAAAACAATAATTATCTGATATCAAACTATTATTTTCCTTTTAATTTACATAAAATATGTAATTAAAATAATTTGTCATTACTAACTAAATAGGAAATTAACTTTCTGCAATTAATATAAATATTGTATAACAAAAAACAAATCTGGTATCCATACTTAAGAAATAACTTTGTAAATACCTTTGCCACGATAAACAACACCTCAGATTTCAAACTACTTATACAAATGTTTGACTGAATACCTTCGTCGCCTAACAGGCGCACACAATCATAATCCATATCTATATTGAGTTTATGCTGCAAAGAATGAGTCACCTTTATTGCCCTTTAAAAATTCAAGTTAATTATTTTTTTGTTTTTGTGTGATAAATAGGAAGAGGATATTATGTTTAATGATAATTAATTTAGACTTTAGTACTCTTGATATAGGTAGTTATTTTCCTAGTTGTAAATATTTTGTCCATATCCAGGTGACGCGTATGGTGTGTCTCGCGCGCAAGGTGCCCCGGGCGCGGCGCCTCACCTGCCGCTCGCTGCCTCTAAACATGAACTGCGATTGACGCATGAACAGGTATGCAACGCGTTAAATTACATCATACCTCTGTATATGGCATGTTATCTCATTGTAACTAACTACAAAATACGTGAGGAATGTAAAAATTACTGTTACTTCTATTAAAAAAAACTGCTACATTTAAACGTAATAAAAAAGAACACTATCTTTTGACCTCTTTAGTAGATAGTAAAAAAGGAGCCAAAAGATAAACCGTGGCAAAAGTTTAACAGTATCGCTGTTGATATCCAATATCTATATAGTTCACTCTAATTGACTGCTAACTACAGGTTTCCTTTATGATGTTGATGACCCTTTCTGTACTACTGAGTACCGAGCTAGTTTTATCAATTAACATATACATGAATGGCTACCTCTATGATTCAAACTAAACATTTTTGGAATTTTACACTTGAGAAAAAATAGCAAGTATCTTAAATTTCACTGACATCATTTTGTAGTACTACTGTTGTGTTAAAACTATTGTTATATCAATCTGATACATTCCAATGTAAATATTTGTATGCACCTGCACCTGCTCTTTGAAATAAAATTGATGATGTTTGTACTATAATAGTAATGAATGCTTTATTGTTATATTTTATTTGTTAGTTTCGAGCGGCTCTTCGTTTGGTTGTAAGCGAGGGTGACCCTCGTGCGACGCTGAGCGGGTTCAGTAAGATCGGCGAGGGTAGCACGGGGGTTGTATGTGCCGCCACGGACACTCGTACGCGTCGCCGTGTCGCCGTCAAAATGATGAACTTGAGGAAACAACAGAGGCGGGAACTACTTTTCAATGAAGTTGTAAGTATTTTCTTTTAATACTTTTTTTTTGTGAATGTAATTGTTCTAAAAATATAGGGAGAGATATAAGTGTCTGCTATGTCTGGAATGTTGTTCATATTGTACTTATTCTTTCCCAGGTTATAATGCGCGACTATCCTCATCCAAACATAGTCGAGATGCATGCCTCATATTTAGTTGGAGATGAACTTTGGGTTGTGATGGAGTACATGGCGGGAGGCGCCCTTACTGATATTGTGACGAGGGCTCGAATGGACCCTGAACAAATCGCTACCGTCTGCAAACAGTGTTTGAAGGTATGTAATAATTTGATTATCAAAAGCATTACAATTATGTTCTACAAACTTAAACACAAAAATAATACTATTATTTTATTTCTAGGCGTTAGCATTCCTGCATAGTCAAGGAGTTATTCATCGAGATATTAAATCGGATTCCATTCTTATGACTGCGGATGGCCGGGTGAAATTATCTGATTTTGGCTTTTGTGCTCAAGTCTCAGAGGTAATCACTATAATAAAATTATGTACGTAAAATATAACGACAAATGGGAATTCTTTGAGTATTAAACTAAAATGTCTTTTACAGGAACTTCCCAAACGAAAATCCTTAGTGGGGACACCATATTGGATGTCACCTGAAGTGATATCAAGATTGCCATATGGTCCTGAGGTGGATGTGTGGTCACTTGGTATCATGCTTGTGGAAATGGTCGATGGGGAGCCGCCTTTCTTCAATGAACCGCCTTTACAGGTAATTATGATACAGTAGAAGCTCCTTATTCGCGGGGTATGCGTTCCGTAAATATGCCGCGAATACAGAAACCGTGAATATGGAATGGTAATTTGTATATACGTTCCTAGATGACGAAATTAAGAAGCAAATAGTAGATAAAAAAATGTTTAATTGAACTTTCTGATCATACAGATTGCCTGATGATAATATTATTATCATCAGGTTTAGGTCACACTAGGTTTAGGCAGAAGTCACAATCTAGACGTAGCTGTAATAAGGTCTATTTTATTTTTTTATCCTTCTACTGACGCGTTGACAAAGGATAGCGAATGTATTTTTTTAGGTTACGCACCGATATTTCGATTCGATCCGCGAATAAAGAAATTTTAGACCGCGAATATGGGTATTGGGTCGCAATTTTTCAATCCGCGAATAGTGAAACCGCGAATGAAGGAAGCGCGAATAAGGAGCATACTGTATTTCCAGTCAGAAAACATTATTGTGATGAGGTGCCGTGTAGAGACAGCATAGTAGAATACATTTGGTTACACCACCGACATTACTCTTGCCACGGTGACACTCTGACATTAGAGACGACTGACGGATTTTTTCTTCAGTAGAGGAGGTCCATATTCTAGCAGTGATTTTATTGATGACCGTGTGTTTTATCGCAGGCGATGCGTCGTATCCGCGACATGCCGCCGCCTCGACCGCGTGGCGCGGCGCGGTGCCCGGCGGACTTGTTGAGCTTCGTGGAGTGCGCCCTGGTCCGGGACCCGGCGCAGCGCCAGTCCGCGTCCCGCCTCCTGCAGCACCCGTTCCTGCGCCGCGCCGGCCCGCCCGCACTGCTCGTCCCCCTAATGCCACCAGCTCACCATCACTCCGCGCCACACCACGCACCCAATGATCCCGCCGCCAGTGAGTATACCACTATTATCTACGCTATTTGGGCTCTAATTATTTTGCAGTAAATGATACAACGGCCGTTTGTGCGTGGCTCATTACCCGACCCCAATTTCTTATCAAAATTGAAATGGTATTTTATTATTTCCGTTCGTATGCTCTAATTAAAATATTAATTAATGCTATGTATTCTAATTTCAGATCAATCTATGTCACCCGGACCGCCTCAGTCAGGTCGATAAAACTGGTCAAATGCTGAACAAATAGAGTTGTTACCGTGAGTGTAACATGGCAGCTATTTATACAGATGTAATTCTAAGCTTTAGTAAATAGACGAAAATATCGAACATGACATACCAAAGTTGTTGTAATGCAACTTGTTTATTTTGTGTGCAGCACTAAAGTAAGACAAATACTTAGCCACTGCAGCCCCAGTGATCATTCCATTATTTATGTATTTCCTTTGAAACCAATGGTATTTATAACTACATTCCTTCCGACTTTATACTCTTTTTGTATTTACAAATATGTGTAGTTTATTGAGTAAGTGTACTTTTGCTGTGTTAAGGGCCTCTAGGGAACGTGTTTATTATGATACATAATAATTGGTATCCAAATTTCCGCCCCGTCCAGAACTTAGTATAAAATTGTTGAATATCTTATACTAAAGTATATTTCTATCAAAGTTAAATTAGCGTGTTGTGAAAAATACATATTTTCTTCTACTCTACATGGTTAGTGTTTGTTTATAAATGAAATGTTTTGTAAAAAGTGATTTCTTTAATTAACTGTAATTAAAATTAGAACCATGAAGTGCCAGAAAATTATAAAAATCGATTATAAATCAGTATTATGGATTGCCTTGTACTTATTATTAAAAAACTTATACACTTTTCTTTAGGTTAGGATTTAGTGAATCAGTAATTTATTAATATTTTCTAAAACTATCTAACATTCCGATGAAGGATCTTCCTGTGTTGTTATACCAAGATGATGGTCAGTCACAAATATTTCTGGAGTCTTGTGTTAATATTTTATGCGATTAATGTTACTTATTTTTCTAAATTAGTTTTTACATTTCTTCTGTAATGTACTGTGATTTCAAGCGCCTATAATATAGAGCCCGTCTTGTCGTGCGTTACGTTAACGTGCCTATTAACGTTTCCTTACTGTAACTGAAGTGTACCTATATATTAAAATGTCGGCTAAGATTTATTACTGTGTAGTTCAAGCAGCTAGACAAGAGAAACTAAATCTAAATTATAATTTTAGATATTGACATGCCTTATTAGGATCTGTAGTGCCTTATAAAGCCTTTATTGTTAATATGTAGTGAACTAGTTATTGCACTTGATATTATTTGTTACAATATCTAAGGTGAGAATGACATTGTTAATATTATGTAATATTAAGCACATCACAATGATATTCATCTTAATTCTCAGTTGATGAAGTGGAATCTATTCTAATTTATTGTTTTACATTCACATCATTTTTATAAGGTATTATGCCAAATATATTGTATTATTTCATATTTGTAAAATCACATTGTTAAGAACTGTTACAGAATATAGACTTTGAAACTATTTTGTGTATTATTTTTTATCAAGGTTTGGTATGACGGCCAGAATGTCTCGCTTTCTGGGTTTGCTTTCACTTCTCCATCGAAACTCGATACACACATATCAATCATTTTGATAAGTGATGGCGTAATAAGGTAATAGAAGATTCGTGAACCAACTTGTTATCCAAATGCTCAAATATCGAGAGCATTAGTGATTACATCAGATTGGTGGTATTATTATCAGAATCAGAATGAAAGAATGGTGCCGCTTTATGTCTTTCTTGTATGGCCTAAAACTACTTATGCTTTATGTATATTAATAAAAATCAATCCCAATTTTCTTAGGCAATCGCGTATGAATAGTAACCGGCTGGAATGCTGCAAGTACATTTACTGAGCAATGGCTCTCGATGCTATGGTGGGCCGCTAACTAAATAAATGATTAATATTAGGGAAGTCTGGTACTAACACGTGCGTAGCGGTAGCGAAGAAGGGGCGGGCAATATAAAAATAATATTTGTAGCTGTCATAAACAGCATGTTTTACGTCGTGGCCGGCTGAACAGCTGCTATGCACCGAGTCGTTTTTTGATTTGGACATTGACACGAAACAAAAGTTTATAAATAGTAATTACAGTTCCGTATCTGCGTGTGCTGTGTAAATAAACTGTTATTTTTATTAATTTATACACGCATCTAGAATGGAGGAAACATACTTCTTTATTAAAAGTAATTACATTGAAATTAAACAAGTGATACATGTATTTAGGTTTATTAGTTACAATAAATTCAAACAATAGAAATATAGAAGACAAAAATTATTTGTAGAATTCATATTCACTCTCATCCTTCTTGATGTTGTTTTTGTAACCCTTCTCGAAGTCCTTGGGCAGAACGATATACCTAAAAGAATAAATAATAGGTTAGTAATGGAGTTACAAATAAAAGTAGGTACCATAACATACTAAAGCACGACTACATTTCATCGAAATGGGTAAGATCCTGCGGCACAGGGTATCTTAGTGTTCCCGGAACCTGAATTAAAGTTTCACATACCAAACAATACTTCACATTATTTACTTTATAAGTAACTTTCTCGGTATGGACGTAGCCATCAGTAGTGAAAATTATCTAATATTGATGAGTTTCCTTACCTATTTTCACGGACGGCGTGCATGCCAGCCTCTTGACAGATGGCGTTGATGTCGGCACCAGAAACGCGGTCCGGCCGCGCAACAAACTCTTCGAGGTCGACCTCTTCCGATAAGTTCATTTTAGCTGTGATCGTCGAGAAGATAAGTCGCTTTTGACGCCTGTGGATATTACAATAAAGTTAATTTTCATATAATTCACAACATTATAATATATTCTAACTAAAGACAAGCAACTTGGAAAGTGTTTGTACTTGCCTGTCAGGAAGTGGGAATTCAATCTTCCTGTCGAGACGACCAGGTCTGAGGAGGGCAGGGTCCAATGTGTCGGCACGATTTGTGGCCATGATTACCTAAAACAAATTAAGCATTAAGACACTATAATCAACAAAGTAGAGTTACTTATACATCACACAACATGTAACATAGTTTTCGACATTTACCTTTACATTGGTGGTTTGATCAAAACCGTCCATCTGGTTCAGCAGCTCAAGTAAAATTCTCTGGACTTCTCTGTCTGCACCAGTCTGTGCATCAAATCTGAAAATGAAAGATATTTATGAATAAAAACTACCATGTTAATTATCTGTAAATAGCAGTAATTAAAATGATTTCCAGTTTCCTTTAATGATTAATTAACTACTTACCGTTTAGTGGCGATAGCATCAATTTCATCAATGAAGATGATGGCAGGGCTATTCTCTTTAGCTAGACGGAAGACATCTCGCACCATACGCGGTCCTTCACCGAGGTACTTCTGTACGAATTCAGATCCCACCACGCGAATAAACGCCGCTACAAGAAAGATGTTTTGGCATTTTAATATTTAAAAGTTGATTATAAATAAATGATTCCAAAAAATAAAGAACTTGAAAGTATTTTTACTCTCTCTATTACACAGAATGAGAAGTGGTTGCAATATGTGCACCTCAGCCTATTTCTTCAAGGGATGCTGCTGTTATGTAATTGTATGTTGTACCAATAAGTGCAATGTTATTGTCACCATTGTTTCTATGCATAAACTAAAACTAGGGCTAGATTCAAAGTTACTGAAGCTGATCTAGAAAGGAGAGCCAAGACAATCTTTTCAAGTCCCATCAGGGTATGCTTGAGATGGCACAAATCACCACTACCAACATGTAGTAAGACAAGCTATTGTATCTACATATATCGGAGATATTAAAAAATATTTGACTTACCAGTAGTATGATGAGCTACAGCTTTAGCTAACATAGTTTTGCCACATCCAGGAGGACCATACATGAGCACTCCACGAGGGGGCTCAATACCAATCTGTCTGTAGAGCTCCACATGTGTGAGGGGCAACTCCACAGCCTCCCTGATCTCCTGTTTCTGTGTGTCCATACCTCCAATGTCTGAATACTGAACATCAGGTTTCTCATCTGTAAATAAAGTTGTTTGTAGTTAATGAACTTGAATACAATTTACTTCTTTTATTTAAAATTATGAATAGTTTTCTGTCACAATCTGAGTAAATGTTGTATGGATAGTATCACATCATAAACACAATACCTATGTAATGCATAATTTTTCATAGAAGAATGAGTGGATATAACATTGATATCACTTGAATAGTTTTGTTATAAATCTAATAATTCTAAAGGAATTCTAGAGATATTCAAGCATATCTATATTTATGCAAGAAGTAGAATAATAATAATTTACAATACTTATGCTTTTTTTTGGAGTTAGTTATACAACAATTGTATTTAGGTCACTGAACTAATTAAATCTTTCTAATAGGAAAGGATATTTTCTTGGAAAACAACATAATACTAATGAAATCATTACTAAATACAATATACAAATCCAGATACATACCAGCTTGCAACATAGAGATAGAGCTGTCAGCTTCAGGTGGCAATACATCCACAAGTGCATTGGAGTGCTTGTGCAGAGCCACAGATGCAGAAGGCTTCAACAGTTCTCGGTCAATGGTGGACAAGATACGGACATAGTAGTTGGATCCTGTAGTGCTGCCAACTGTGGAACATAAGTAATAATGACTTAACAATCATTCTATACACAATGCTACTGTTTTGTGCTCTTATAATGTACAAACAAAAAGGTTGATCACTATAATATTGAAATTCCCTGGATTTCATAGATATAAAAAGAATTAATTATTATTTATAAACAGTACTTCACAGGAATGCTTCAAGAATCATATTTCTACAAACCTATGCCAGTGTTTTGGTCGACTGCTTCAAGGAACTGGCCAATAACAAGTGGCACAGACTGTATACGCTTTACTTCTTCTTGGGCATGCAGATATTCCTTTTTCAAATTCCTTTGTTCATCTTTTATGTACTCCTCCTGCACTTCTAAGAATTCTAACATACGTTGGAGTTTCTGAAACAGAAAATTCTCGTTTAAATCCATTACCTTTATTGTTATTATAATGAGTACAATGAAATCACTCTTGTCAATAGATCTTTCAGTTGTTTTTGATCAACTAGGAAGATACTGTGTGGATGTAAATTAGAATTAGCTTCATGTTATTAGTGATATATTCTACTTTAAGCAGAATTCCTGCATACTACAGCCAATTTTGATAGCTTATTTTGAATCTAGTCCAAGACCATGACACAGCTGGTTATTATTAATAATTGTATTAAAACGAAATGTTACCTTGTATTTTGTGTAGAGATCCTCGGATTCCAGTTCATCAAAAGATTGAGGTCCAGCAAAGGGCAATCCTTTAGCATCGGTGACTTGGTCATCCTGAAAGACAATGATGATATTAGTCAAAAACAAACTATGAGTTGTTAGGTATAATCAATTGGTGGTCACTATTACCTTCTCCGGCAGTATAATACCAATTTCTTCCATAATGAATTTGGTTTAATAATTTAATTTAAAACAGCTGAAATTAATAAGTTTATGAAAAGTCGACTGCTCACGATTCGGATGCCACTTTATTGGACATCACCGAGTAACATGACGTTACAAAAATAAATTGAACTTTGAAAGGAAAGATATAATTCTAGTTTAGAGTAAAGGAGACAAAAGATAAAAAATGCTCAAAGTCTGCAATATACAAGTAGTAACAATGAAGTTGTCAAACTTTCGAAACGCATCGTCACTTACGTTTCTATTTACGCTGTACGCATGAGTTTAGTGTTTCGTTATGGGTCTTTAAAATTGATAAAAATTAACTATGGAATAAATAAATAAAAATAATATATTCTCATTAACGTCATATTAAAAACAAACGATATAATTTGCAATTTCAATTACAACATTATTAAAATATATTGGTGTGAACCAGTCAAAATAACAGAATCTCGTGTTCGAATCTCTAAAAACTTGCAAGTTGCAACACTGTTTGTCTCAAAAATTAACCTCAAATTTGAATTGGTGCATCCAATATTACCTATTTTCATTTGTTAATTGTTATTAATCAATTATCTTAGTTAAATACACTGATAAATTATTGCTAAATAGGACCGATCATCCCTCAAATTGTAGACATGGCGCAACCTGAAATGAGTGAGGCTGACCAAATCAAAACAGTGAGTCGATTTTTTATGATTAAAATAATTTTCGTATGTTATTTCTTACTGAAATCATAATAAAATTGAAGTTTTGTCTGTTGAGTTGCGTTAAATAATGTTATTAAAGTAATTTTAAGTTACTATTTGCAAGGACTTTTTAATAGTGCCAGTGTTCTTATGTTATTCCTCTTATGTTTCAGTTCAAAGATTTCCTGGTCCAGTACAACAAGCTGTCTGAATTGTGCTTCAATGACTGCATACACGATTTCACCTCGAGATCACTGAAGCCGTCGGAGGTAAGAACAATATCTTGAATTGTCATATTATGTCAGAGTTTCATCATCACAAACTACATCATCTTTGTTGTGATAACAAAAGATAATGCAAATGTCTTTGTCTCTTTGAGTTAGTAGTTTCAAGTGGGGCTTTCAGTCATGAGTTCAGTTCTGACTGATTCTGAAGTCATTTCATTCATAAATTCTTAAAAGGTCTCAGTTCAGCTAAGTCTGAAAATCAGCCTGCTGTATGGCAATAATTTTTCTTCCCTCTACATGCTATTAATCCCATGGGATTCATAACATAACCGGGGAAAAGGGGTGTGTACTTCTGCTTACCCCTTTCATGGAAAAAAATGTTACTTTTCGGTATCCAACTTAATTTTTTACTTAACTCTTATTAACTTCAAATGTAATAAAGCAAATGTTATATTTTCCAGGATAAATGCACAATGAATTGCATGGAGAAGTATCTCAGAACAAATCAGCGGGTGTCACAAAGATTCCACGAGTTCCAAATGCTTGCTAATGAAAATATGCTGGCTTTAGCACAGAAGACAGGTCAAAGTTAATTTTAGTAAATAATGATACATGATGTATTTATTTTATTTTGTTATAGATTTTTGTCCTGTGTGTTAGAAAAATACAAGTGTTGTTAAATGAAGCCTAACAATACTTTAGTTTTATTTTATACATAAGATTAACTCATATTTTTATTTATAGCCTTTTTATTCAGACATGACAAAATCTATTTTAAGCTATCATTGTGTTCTTTCTCCACTTCTGTGTGTCCATATGCCAGATGGCAAAGGCCTCCTCCGATCTCCTTTCTGGCCTTTCTATGCCCCAAGTTATTCCGGAAACACATCTGATGTCGTCATTTCACCTTTTTTGTGGTCTGCCTCTCTTTCTCTCTCCATTCCATTGTCTAACCATTTTACTCCACTTATCCCTTCCCCTGATCATGTGGCCATCATGTCCCGAACCATAGTTGCTTTGTCCATTCTTTTTATCCCAGAGAGCTTATTTCTTACTGTGTTCATTAGTTTATGTAGAGAGCACAGGGTTATCTATTGTTTTCCTGCATTTATTACTTGGCTCAGCACAAACTCCCAAATTATAAATTGCCAAATATACCAATGTACCAATACACAACATAACTGAAGAAAAGTGTACCAAAGCATTTCTTTTAATAAAATCAAAAAAGTACCAGTCTAAAATATTTATGCAACATACATTTACTTAGTCGGTAGGGAGGAAAGAGATGGCAATCAGGGACTTTTATTATCACCACATATCTGAAGAGAGATTGTAATACCTAGTATTCTCAAGGACAGTAAATAAACAGGTTGAAGGAGGTGCAGCTCCTCTCCCCCCAAAAAGGCCGACAGCGCATTAGTAACTCTTCTGATTTTGCGGGTGTTTATGGGTGGCGCCATTGCTTACCATCATTCTGTCGTCTGCTCGTTTATCGTTCTATGCCATAAAGAAACCCTTGGACCTGTGACTACATTCAAGTCGGTGCTAATCTGGAGTTCCGAAAGCGCCTAATTTTTTACGATTGAAAGATTGCCGTAGTTATTTCTACAGGTACTGATGTAAGTAGGTATGTACAGACCATTTTATAGAAAGGTTTCCTCCCACCTACCTATGTACTTTCTCCCATATTTATATACGGGTGCATCGTATCGTGGGTTACGCACAAATAAAAAATAAAAAAACAAATTGTACATATTAGGTAATGTTATGTTATTTAATGCCGTAAAACAGTAATTAGGTACCTACATATTAAATCTGGGAAAGTATCATTGAAGTTAGATTTGACAAATGAAATCTTAAATTACCATTTCCATCAATAAGGTACCTACTAAAATAGTTTGTAAGACCAATTTCTTCAACCGATGTTTTATAAGGTTTATCAAAATAAAAATCAAGTAGTCCATTGTTATGTAAAATAATTTTCATACTTTGAATGTTATTTCTTATTTCCTCAAAATCTGTTAACATCATTTATTATAGTAGAAATTAGAACCCCTGCTTGTGTGCTGCCGCTTTAATTCGATTATTTATAAGAAATTGTTTTCATATTGTTATTTATCTGTCTTGCATAACATACACACTATGCTTTTTCTCGGGCATGGTTTGAAGCACCGTTGTTCAGGTGGTGAGAAATCTAGTACAAAAGATGATTGCGAACTAGTGTAATCGAAATGATAGTCATTGAACTTGGCTTCCACGCTGTATCGAGCTGGTGGTGGAGGATTTGGACCCCTAGCTGGTTCGTCGTCATCAACGTTTAAAACATACTTTAGTGGGTAAGGCCCTGAGGGCGCATTGCTAACGTTAGAGGGTTTAGTGGTGATACTGTAGTTTCCACCATGTCTGATGATTCTTATGAGAGCTTGTCCACATGGAGATTGTTTGCAGCAAGATAGGCTCGATGGACAGACGGTGACGCACTTGGGAGGCATACAGCATGCTGGTCTGGAACATGTCGGTCGACAACATATTGAAGGTGACGGGGTGCATTCAGTTTTAACGCAATTGTGCGCCTCGATTTTTCTGAGAACCGGGCAGGAGATGTGACCAGGTCGCCAGCCGCATCTTAACTGAAAAAAAAAACAATGTCAAGAAATTTCTTGTCCAGACCAACTATCTCTTGTTCAGAAAGGTGCAATTTATTTTCCTCACTTGATGTTCAGGGGCATCTCTGGCGGTGTACAGCCATCCCATGTGTTTCGGCACGGGACCTGGTTTTATTTCCTCTCTATCTAAGCACCTGTGCTTCGGCAGATCGCAGCGGCCCAAGCAACTCGCCGAAGACTTATTTGCTGTAAGCAAATGTACTTACTTAAGTATTTATAGGTTCGAGTCCTATGAGAAAACTGAAAGTGAAATGTTATACCTAGGTACCTATTTTATTAAAGACGTTATAAAGTAGGTAAAGGTAAGTATAGGTGTCTTTATAGACACTCAGAGAACACAGACTACTAATTATTACTATGACAAACTAAAAGCTATCAAATTGACCAATTTCCCATAAGTTCATACCAGCTTACAAGACGTTTCGTGTTAAATGATTTATAGTGGAGGGCTTAGCAAACCTGAGCGTGTGAAGACGGGTCTGCGTCATTACTCTCTATATCAACTAGTTGAGTCTAGGTATTTTCAATTGTGGTCTGGTTAATTGCCTTTAAGATTATGGAATAGCGGTTTCAGATACCACAGGTATGTTATCTAAGTAAGTAGTTATGTGATATGAATATTGTACTCACATTTACCCTGTGATTTACAACAACAAGCCATTTTAAAAAGTTAAGGATCTGCAAGAAAAACAATGGATATCACAATACATTTAAGATTAAAGATTGAGAATTCATGAATTCATAGGCCTGTAACTATACGAAAATTGGATACGCTATAGATGTGTAAATAGTTTATTAATATGATTCAGCATTAGGTAGGTACGTACACATACACTTTGACTTACTTTTTTTTAAAAACGTTACGGGTGGCAGGACATATTTAGTTTTGTCTTGTTATCCATCAGATGGATAGGTGTTTTATTCCAAAAGTAATTTCCATGGGTTATAAAATATATTCAGAACCTATTTTGGTTACATCTCTGTCTTCGGTGTAATTGACGGTGACAGATTGCAAGTGCCATTTTTTCGTTGTTTCTTCGAATGCCTTCAATTTTTTAACAGGTCTATAGACGTCTTATATTCTGTTCGTCTATAAACTTTTTGCTTTCATCACTCCTAAAAGGACAGATTGTATATCTTTTGGTTTCTCGAGTGGAGGGGATGTTGTATGGAATATGTATTTGGAAAACGCATTGTATAAACTGTTTTTAATTTAGAAAAGCTTGCAGATCATGATTTTCTTTTTTATGAAATAGGAGGCAAACGAGCAGACAGGGGCCTTAGTTTGCTATTAAAATTATGTCAGAATTATCGATCGACCATTGACTCAGTGATCGACCATTCTGACAGAATTGTAATAGCAGACTAAGAGGCCCCTGGTGCACCTGACGGTGGGCGATTAGCGCTACCCATGGACACCCACAACGCAAGAGGAGTCACAGATGTGCTGCCTCCTTTTAAAAAGGAGTACGCTCTTAAAGGATTCTGGTTGGTGCTGAGTGATTTGTTGTTTCATTTATTTATAACGCACCCCTTTAGATATCAATTAAATAGTCTGAACAAGAGCTTTGAAACCATTTCAATGCTTGTTTTAGTGATAATGTTCAGTAATTTGTTATGATGAAATACATATAGTTGTCAATTAAAAACGTTATGAAATACGATTTTTTGATAAAAAAATTTAAGGGGTCAAAGATTTTACAAGATATTTTAACAGAAGTCATATAATCAATCTTTTTTATTGTAGTAGTCGTTATCAATTTGGATGTCAATTACGTCCATCCATTCGTGAAATATTGCGGTCTTATTAATAAAAAAAAAAAATTATATAGGTAATAATCGCTGCTCCCACGCAGTTTTACGTTAAAGAGTTTGTTTGAACGCGCTTATCTCTGGAACTACTAGTCCGAATTAAATTATTATTTTTGCACTATCCTACCTTTATCCTAAATTCATAATGTAATTCTTTTTCTTCTGCTGAGTTCCATAAAGTGACAAAGAAGATATACCAAAGTAAAGTAAGTAGGTACTTATAATATTATCAACCTAACTTATTCTTTTTTTACCTACGTATGTAAAGATATATAGGTATCTTTATCTATAAGTACTGTGATTTAGGGATTCCAGAATAGTAAAGTAAAAAAACTAAAATTGGCTATAAACTTGTTTGTCTTGGACGATATGATACAACGGTCAGATTTTGAAGTCATTGGCCTAGCCAAGGTGAGGTGAGTCTAACTATCTATTACACTGATTTAAAGCTTAGAGATCAAAGTCCGAGAATGTGTTTGTAGAATTTTATGATCCAGTCTTTGATACAATATAAATTCTTTAAATACATCCAATAAAGTTTAAAGTCCGTTAAGTTATATCACGCGACATAAATAGAGAGCATAGAGGACGCTACTGGGTAAAATGGTTCCAACATTTGATTTTTGGAATAGGTAGTAAGTACAATGGGAGCTAAAGTACCTACGTGTTCTGTACAGTAATAGAAGTAACTGCAATATACTTATAGTAGAACGATAGTACATAGAAGTAGTTGGTTATTTGCAAAATTAATAGACCGAGACAAATAGATTCCATTGTTATTACTTATCAAATTAGTTGCCTGCCTCTGTACATGTAAAAGTGTACTGTTTATACTAAAGTAAACTGTAGTAAAGTAAATTGTAAATACTTTGTATTTACTTATTGCTAAGATGTTGAATAAGTTGTAGTCTTACGTAAAATAACGGCTATTATTTCTTGAAAAGACAGGCAGCAGATTCTAAAGGAAAATCATCCAATGGCTCCTCCCGCCTTGGGCAAGGCGAAGGGGAGTGTCAGACTCTTACTGACTAAAATCCACTTCGTTTCTACTCCTGCTTTTCGGGTCGGCACAGATGGTGATCTGTGGTGGTCTGACGGCTCTTTGAGGCGAGCGCGGAACGCGACATTAGTACTCACGGGTCTGGTTCTGGTCGGGCGGCGAGCTACCCTTCCTCGCCGTCCGCAGACCCGCACAATCGTAGCAGCTGGCACTCTGTAGTTTCTGTCAACCCACTTGGGAGTGAGTTACCTGTATACTTATATGTATGTATTTAGTAGATTAGGTTTCATTATGTTATGTACGTATGTACATAAGTTATCTACGTCGCTTCATTTTCCCAGGGGAGAACTAAACCAAATTGTACCTACCTATTACAGTCCATAAAGGTATTAATTTCATCACGGTAATGTAACTAAATAACACGACAAATTACACATCGTAAACTATTTTAGCTTTACTTATGTAAAAATACAATAGGTAGGCAAGTCACGAAAGTTCTTATGATTAAACAATCTTTTACCTGTTTAGGTAAAAAATTAAGGGGTAGTGGTAGTGAGCGTATTAAGGGGATCTCCAGGATGCCATTTCCAACGCTACCCATCTAATCCTACGTAACCAGTGAATAGGCATTCAGATCGTCTACACATAGAGAACTTAACGATACAGACTTGTTTCAAATGTATAAACAACGTGCAAAAATCGACTTATCTATTTCAGCTCTAAGTGAGTTTACTGGAGCTATCTTCCGCCCTAAGATGTACCTACATCTAATGCAGCATCCATCCAAAATGAAGTTATCATCATACCTACCTAGGTAACTCAACTCTATGATGATAACTTCGTGCTAACTATATGTATATCACCGATTTCTAGGGCGATACAGATCCAACAGTGTTAGTAGATTCGTTCTAGCGGAATGACCGATAAATAATAGTTGTTAGTATTTTATCAAGAATCATTACTCGCCTTCGTGAACATGGACTCGCCAATGCGAAGACATTCCATAGATACAAAACTAGTTACTCACTAGTTACACAAATGAGAACCATTAGTTTCTTCACTAATATATTTTTAATGTACGGTGGCACACGCCCTTAGTTATCAGCGGTGTCGACCTATGCGATTAGCGTTATTTTCAATAAATCGACACCACAAACAATATTGGGTCGTCATTCACAGCTGATTCACCTTAGAGATCAGCAGTGTGATTCCGTAACACACCGACTTGATATTCTTTAATAAATTATAAGTACCAACTATTAAAGCGACATGAGATTCGAAAATTCGTACTTATTTTTTTTAGAAAATCTAGAACCGTATTCATGGCTTTCGAAATTGGTTCTTTCGCTTATGAAAGCATATCTCGATATCGAGTTGGTATGTTACCGAATCGCACAGCAGTATTGGTACCATGGAAGATCTTAATTGGTTATCAGAGAGCTCTCAGTCAATCACCTTTTGAGAAACCACGACGACAGGATGCAATGCCCTACGTCAAAATCTCTATTCGGTAAGTACACCTTATCTCCAAAAAATATTTTTTTTACATTTCCGTTTTCAAAATATGCGAATTCCTTTGTTAAATTTTGAATAGCTAGATAGCTATGTGGCCATTAAGGAATCCCTTTGTAAAAAATCTGTGTTCCCAAGTGTACAGTCATCCTTAAACTACCGGAATTAGGTAATAGTACCTATTATCATAACATTAGATTATTGTATTGTCGAGAGAAAGGCGTTCATTGTTATCGTCAAAAATTTCGTGGTCACTTTTACCTGGTACCGCTTTTACCTCAAAACTAATTAAGGAACCTGTCCACAGCACCATGCCACTCTTGGCTACAGTTGATAACTGAAATCATTAAGCAATAGTACTGGATAGATGTCAATAGGTTAATGTTCGTAGTCAGATAATCGACGTACTTTTTGTTAAATCATTTGCTAGAGGAGATTATAATAGTCTAGTTCCTGTCAGTGTGTGGAGAATAGTGTAATTTTAAAAATGAAAATTCTTGTATTAATTTTTTTGAATTTTGTCGTAACCTGTAAATATATTTGTGGTTACGAAATATTAGCAATATTTCCGCACAGTGCGCGAAGTCATCATATTTATTTCACGCCGCTAGTTGAAGAATTGGCAACGAAGCAACATAATGTGACAGTGATCAACTACCACCCTGTGCAAAAACAACCTTTTCTCCGTCAAATATCTCTGCAGGATAGAGAAAATGCGAGTGCTTGTGTTGATATCGAGAAACGCATGGAAGTTCTTTCTGTGTCTGATTTTTCCTTGGCATATGCGACTGCTCAGGTGTTCAAAAATATTGCGAACACAAATTGTCAGAAGCTGATGAATAATCGAGAAGTACAGAACTTAATACGGTCACGAGCACATTTCGATTTAGTTATAGTTGAGCAGTTTGTGACGGATTGTGGTTTGGCTGTTGCATACAAGTTGAATGCGCCGGCTATAGGAATAGCTGCTCATATTTTGAGCCCATGGACCTACTCAAGATTGGGTGCGCCTAACAACCCAGCATACGTGCCGAACCATTTCTTTGGATCTGGAACGAAACCGGACTTATTTAATAGAATAAAAAGTGTTCTAATAAACTTCGGGATGAATATGTACTACACTCATGTGATACAGAGAAGTGACCAAGAGATTGTGAATGCTGTGTATCCCGACACGCCACTATTGGAAGATCTAGGGAAGAATATGTCTCTAATAATGATAAATCAGTATTTTACTTTAACGAGTCCACGTTTGTACAGTTCTAACGTCGTGGAAGTTGGTGGAATGCACATTAATTCCAAATACCCCATAGAAGATCAGGTGCGTAATTTTTTTTTCTGTTTTATATTTGAGTAGATATTATCCAGTATTCTGTACAGTTGACGCACTGACAGACGCGTGACTGATTATTGTGCAATGTGTCCGGGATTTCAGAATGTTATAACGGACATTTTTCTTTTACATTAATAATTTTGAAATTGACGATATTTAACTAAAAACACCTCTCTTCAGTTCTCTGATTTTAAAATTAAGAGTTTATAGAGTGCGCCTATAGTAACTAGGGTTGCCACCATGTTTTATCGAAATATAGTATTTTTTCAAACGAAATTAAACAAAAATATAGTACGCTTCAAAAATTATACTTTGGCAGAGAAGAAGAAAAAAGAGTTAATTTTTTTTCATGTTTTTTATATGAGCTACTTCAATTTTTCGTTTCGTACGTTTTTACAAATACTAAAGAGTTTGTTTGTTTGAACACGCTAATCTCTAGAACAACTGGTCTGATTTTAATAATTATTCTTGTGTTGGATAGTGCATTTATTGAGGAAAATTATAGACTATAAAACATCACGCTGTGACCATTAGGAGCCGAGCAGCGGATGGCAGCGCGGAAGTAGCTAGTCTTCGATAAAAGTGGCGTACGCTACCTTATACTCAATACTATTTAAGTACATTAAAAAAATATTTAGACCAAGATACTCTGTTTTCCTTCATCTTGCCATTTGCAGAGACAGAAATCATAACAGAAAATCTTTTTTGTGAATATTGAAGTGGTGGATATTAAATAATTTTAAACTTTCTATAAACTCGATTGACTAATTAAAATACGCTAAACATTCATCAATTAAGAATACACAGCACACCTTTTTGAGTTTTAACGCTTTTAATTTTAAAGAAATGCAAAATATTTTGATTAATCATTGGGCGTACGGAAATATAGTATTTTTGCGTACTATATATTTCTTCGACAGGATACCGTATGGGGAACCCATATTTGTTATCATCTTGGTTGACAACATACCAAAAATGAATAGAATAGGCCCAGCAGTTTAAGCCAAAAAGTGCATTGTTCTCTTTGAGCTAATTTGAACACTCTTTACAAATAGAGCATTTTTAGACGCGCCGCACGTCCGTAAGATTCATAGACAACTTACAACATTACACTTCTTTTGTGGATAAGAAACATAAAGCTAGTCCAATAGAATTTATTAATATTTTAATAATATACATTTAATACTTGATTAATTTCATTATCTATTTTGGTTGAATTTTTTTTTAATGTTCCTTGAAATATTTTGTTGTACTAGGCTTCTGGGGACGAGGACTACTTGTAGTTTCATTTAAATCATATTATGAGTAATCTCCATACTATATAGTAGTGAGCCCCGAAATTTAGTAGGTACAATACTAATATAGTACGGTTGGCATCCCTAGTGGTAACCCTTGACTGTGTTAGATTGACTGCCATAGCATTTACTTACCTGATGGTCTTAATGTGATTTACCTACATGGGAAATTACTGAAGTGCTGCAGGTACAAAGCTAACCCCAGCTTTACGGTTACCCAAGCGCTTATCATTAGTTTTGTTGCTGCTACTATATTTAATACGCTCGACTTTCTGAACATTCTGTGAGATAGTACCTACTAGAAATTTTAAGATAATTCACATTTCACGGTTTATTGCTAAACACGATAAATAAATAATTAAAGTCACTGAACCTAATTAAATTAAAATGTTAGTACCTAATTTTTTTTTATTTATCTTACGATGTCATATCAGTAACATGTGTGATATACATGTGTAGGATTGCTATTATTCCTGAGTACGATACACTGCTATCTGTCGGATGTTGGCCGATGATTATTATTTATATCTAAAAAAAAACTTAATAAATGATAAATAATAATTGTGTACTGCCAAAGAATATAAAATTCAGAAATAACTTTTAATAGTGCATCAAAAAGTCTTTTTTTTTCTTTTGAGAGGAAAAACATCCAATGTCTCTTACTGACTAAAAACCACCCCGTTCCTATTCTGCTTTTGAAACCGGTACCTTGGCAAACCGTCAAATCTTCCGCGTCTTCGTATCGCACATCAGCTCTACTGGGCCCCATCTGTGGTGGTCTAATGGCTCTTTGAGTACTAGTTGGACGGCGAGCTATCCTTGCTTGGCGCCACCGTTAGGTCGCTGACGAGGGCTTAGACAAGTCCGTTGAGTTAACTCAGTTGCTGAGATGAATGTGTCATGTCACAGGGTGTGCATTGACTCTACTTACTTCATAATCATCTATCATTATCTAATAATATCTTCTAATTTATTTCGTTGCGGGATCCAAGACAGTAATTCATGTCCCTGGGACGCGCCGGACTTCAATGTTCCGGTGTTTTTATGGTTGTATCTACATGTAGATCTTGGCTTACAGGAGTTGCAGCGGTATGGGAGGTTGTGGTGGGCTTGTCCCATTACTTCATAATCAAAACAGATTTTTTTTCCAACATATATAAGTTTTCGATGCTAAAATGTTTTAAAATGTTCTTATATAAAGGCAGAATTATAAAAACCCGGAATAAAATTTTGAGACAATAACTAAATATCTAAATTATATATTTTCCAGAGCTTAATCAACTTTTTGGATTCGTCTAGCAATGGAGTGGTTTACATCAGTTTTGGGAGCGTGGCATCAAACTTTCCCCGTAGAATAACGAATGAAATAAGAAAATTCGTTGAGAAGAGCAATATGCGATTTATTTGGAAATCAGATATAACCGACTGGGTTCCTCCTAGCAACGTGTTTCTGGGGAAATGGATGCCGCAAGCAGCCGTCCTATGTAAGTTTCTAATAATACTTTTTAATTTAAACCATCAAAGAGCAAGCCATTGTCGTTGTCCGTCGCATACCTACATATTCTATGTCTTGACTTCAGGTCAGGAGTTCATGAGTTCAGATTTTTGTACATCGATAAGGTTTAATAGATATCTACCAAATATTCGAGTCACTGACACGTGTAGATAATGGTTAAATTAAGTTATTAGCAGTAAACTAAGTTAGTTCCGTGAACGATCATTGATAAATTTATTTAAAGGTTTTATTTTGACCCTAAGTTGGAAAATTTTCATGGGGCTCTCTCGTCTGGGGAGGACAAAAGGGACTGTTAGACTCTCTAAAAACCACCCCAGTGTCCCGTCTCATACGTGGGCACGAGAGGTAAATCAAATTCTTCCGCAGCATTTCTACGGAAGAATTTGAGTTCCGTATTATTAAAGCTAAACCATAAATAGATACTTTTGAAACGTCAACAAATATAGAATATTCCGGTAAATGTCCCCCAGTGAAGCAGAAGCCATTACATAACTACCTCAACCTACTACATGACTCATTAGAGAACATTCATTTGTATGGTATTCATACTTATAGTTTTTGTAATATACTTCCAGGTCATCGGAATGTGGTTGGTTTTATATCACACTCTGGAATGCTGAGTACATCGGAAGCTATGCATTGTGGCGTGCCTATCATTAGTGTACCTCTGTTTGGAGAACAGTTTGCTAATGGAAAGTCTGCTGTCGAGAGCGGTTTGGGAGTTTCCTTAGATATATTGACTTTGAATGCAAAACTTCTTGAAGAGGCCTTACAAACCATACTCAAAGAACAGTAAGTAATTTTACTTTTTTATTGCAACTTTAGTGCTAATTTGTTGGTCTAACAGTACGATCTGTATAGCAACACATGTATGTGCTACATATATAAATTTTCTACAAATACTATTATTAGACCTTCTGTAAAACTGACAGTATCTTGGAATATAGCTAAAGCATAGTTTTACGTCTGATCCTTTTTCTGTCGTGTTGAATGTCTCGAAGAATTCTTAACATTCCGACTAAAGGGAAATCGAGACTTCAGTAGAATGGGTATTGCATCAGTATTTGGCCTCATATTTATATAATATTGAATAAATACGGCGTCCATAAATTATTGTCATAAATTGGCATTACTGTGACGTGTGTAGGCACAGATTTCAATTTGTCGCCAATCAGAGTTAGGAAGGTGGACCTTGGAAAGACAATACTAATGATGAGGTGCAGAACCGCAATATTAGTTCATAATGGCTATTCTTTGAGTGTACGAGATTGTATGGAATTATGGCAGCTAGATAAAGACGTTAAATTAAATTTTAGTATGTATAGATACATGTAGATGTGTTATTTACTATGTCATGTCTTTTACTAATATTTATAACATTGGGAAAGTTTGTGAGCGATGTGTCTTCACTTCAATCACGTTAAAACGGCTAAAGGGATCGGGATGAAATTTGAAACAGGGGGATTCTACGGGAACACGAGTGAAGCCGTTAGCAGAAACTAGTATTTCCGTATATCTAAGATACTATCTATTATAATTCCAGGTACCAGAAGAAAGCGAAGGAACTATCACAGCTCTGGAAGGACAGGCCGCTGTCTCCAATGGACACAGCCATCTTCTGGATTGAGTATGTGGCCAGAAATAAGGGTGCAGTCAACTTGAAGCCACCGACAGTGGACATGCCACTGTATCAGTATTTGATGATAGATGTGGCGTTGATAATAGTAGCATCAGTTGCAATAACATTCTACATCTTAGTGAAAGTCTTGTCACTAGTCTTAATAGCTCTCTTTGGAAAACACAAACTAAAACGAAAGAAGATAGATTAGGATTAAAATAAGTAAGGATAAAATCTAGTTTATTTAGGTTAAGAATAACAGTTTATTAGAATGACGAAGTAATTATTATGGAGAATTGCGCCTTAGGGATGAAATTATAACAGAAAAGAAATATCAAATAAGCTGTTTTATTAACTTTTCTGGACAATACTCAACTTATGAATGTAAATAATAAATAAATAGACCATACAAATATTTTCTTTCCATTGGAAAGGAGATTTAATCGGTTTGTATTTTTTAGAATCATACTCATGGATGAGTACATTTGTTTAATCAATATTCTGATTTTATTTTGAAATGCTGGTAACTTCATGTTAGTGCTATTTATAAATTAAAATGCTAAATCTAATACTTCTTCATGATCGCCTGCGATTACGTTCGCTTCGCCTTTTTCTTTTCAGTCTTGGTAACAACTTTCTGCTTCTTTGATCTACATTTATTTATAACTATTCTCAATACCACAATATTTAGGATGAATATCGTGATGAGGACGGCAGCTACGTCTAGATTAATGTACTGGTAAAATGGTACGTCTGCAGCTGCAGTTCTGAATGTGAAGTTGGGATGTTTGGCAGCAAATTCTGTCCAGTATATAGCGGTATCCATTGGGGAGAGAGGACGATCATGCCACGCCTTGGATACTTCTTTCGCTCTCTGCCTGAATCTGAAATAGAGAATAATATATTACAATACCTACTATTTTTTAAATTACATTGGCTAGGAGAGTGGCTCGCAGAACTTCTAAATCAAGGTGTGATGTGTTTGTGTTTGCAAATGCAGTCATGACATAAATCATAGCGTAGGGACTAAAAATAATGTCGTCTAAAAATAAAATAAAATTGAATATTATCATGTCAGGATTTGTACTAAAAATCGCCATTAGTATCACACATGACTTTGTTTTGATCAAATTACGTCAGTAGTTTTTAAATTTTCTTGTATTGATAGAATACGGTTATCCTCATTATCAATTTTGAAATAGTAATTGCGTGACGTGATTGATATCTACGCGTGTGATACGCATATATAAAGATCACCAAATATTCATCTCAGTTTAATATCGTACAGCAGCAGTTGCCGTTAACATTAATTTAAATCAATTACCCATATGAATAGACATTTGATTAAACTTATCATTGTGGACATAAGCTCAAGATTTTTTTTTTAAATCTAAACGTTCTACTAATTTTATTCAATCATCAGTCGTGTCCTGGTATGTCTTTATAATTTCAAGTATAAATTATTATTTAGACTATAATATTAAACTCAAGGAACTGTACTATACGGATAACTCGCCTTGAGTCAAAGTTCTCTTGCACGTGCCTATTTTTATTGAATTACCATAAGAATTACATCTATTACCAGTTTTACAATAAAAGTCGATAAGCTATAGACGTATTCATTATTCATGTCTTCGTCTTTCGCTCGTCATTAGTGATAATATTGTATTGTATCGTGTTTTCGGCTCATTTAAGTATTATCTTCCTTATTTTATTAATACTTTACACGCTTCTTTGATTCTTACTTTATCAGATACATTCCGTATTAATTTGTTTAATCATAATGATCGTAGAAATAATCTGCAATATTTGTTCCTTCTCCTCTAATAATAAAACCTGCCTGAGCATTTAAATCTTTGACCATAAAAAAGTATAATACTAACTTGGGATCCAAAACCTTCTTGAAAGCATTCAATAGGTTTTCTTCATTCAAGTCTCTAACTTGTAACTGGACTCCAAGACCACTTTCTTCTATAGCTGCGGCGTTTGCAGGTTGGTCTCCAACTATCGGCATTGCTACCATTGGTACTCCATAATGTATAGCTTCTGTCGTACCACCATTGCCAGCATGAGACAAAAATGCCAACGTCTTTGGATGAGCTGAAATTGTTTAAAGAATAGTCAGTTATAAATGTAAAGGAATAAAGGCCAATTTGTGTTCATGTCTGTTTGGTAAAATGATATGTTTATTAATGTAATGTTGTAACCGTTGGACTAATGCTATAGTTCGATTATCGCGTTATCAGCATTCCACTCGACTTGTGGTGTGATTTTGGGGTCACAAATGTTATAATATTATGGAGATTATTTACTATAGTACAGATTAATTAAACCAGATTTACCCAGAATATCGACTTGAGGAAGCCAATTGTTGGTGTACAGTTTGTTTTTGTCCACTAGCAAAGTCTTATCTTCCCATTTCCAAATGAATCGTTGTGGTAGTTGTTTCATAACATTGAGTACCTCCTGTACTTTGTCTGCCGGCATCGTTGATGCCCTCACTACTGAACCAAAACTGATGTAGATCACACCATGCTCTGCTTCATCGACGAACTTCTTGAGATCCTGGAATCAAAAACAATGGAACTTAATTATTGATGAACTGTTTGTCATACAAATAAGGGATATGTAAACAGAAATCAACTTTATTTGTCCTATATCTTAGTTGATATTATTGTGTCTTTAACTAGTTTTCATAATATGTATATCTTGAATTATCTTCGAGTAGTTTTCGCATACCTACTTACGTTTATACTATCTGATTGTTTATCAAATTAGAATAATAGCAATGGCAGTATTTATATTATGATTCAGCATCCAACTAACTTTGTTTTTTGTGATTGTTTAGTTTTTTTGTTCTGGGTACGGATTTTAGAGGCCAAGCAAAAATAATACTTATTGATGTTACAATAAACAAGTTTCAAGATGGTACAAATTTATACTTACGCCGGTTAAAGGTTTTGCATCAACAACATGGAAACCTCCAACTTCTATTACATTAGAAGGGAATAACCTTGATCCAGTGAGTACAAAGTTATGGTACAAAAGAAGGAACTTCATATTTCGAGCTAAATCATCTAAGGGTGGGATGTCATCGAAGTACTTAGCAAGACTGTTTTGATTATTTCTCTGAGTATAATATTTAAACAGTGTCCTGAAATAACAGTCGAATATGGTTCTTTCTACTCTCTGATATAGAGTAGGTTTAGTTCCACCTTCCAGGAAATGGAAGGGTACATAAGCTGGGTTGTAAGGGATACCCAGTCTTTGATAGTGATAGGGCATTAGTATGTGGGACATTATACCAACAACCGGCGCACCAAACTTGTGGGCGACGCCAAGAGCACAATCACTATTAAACTGCTCCACAACAATCACATCAAACTTTGGTTTTTCTTTGATTAAACTTTGGACTCGGTCGCTTGCTAACATTGTGTCACAGTTTTGAACTCCAGTATGAGCAAGGAACCAGCTGACACCCAACAGAACGAGATATGAACTCTGGAAGGGTCCCGCGCCTTCTATGGCCTCCGTACTTCCAGCCAAACTTATGTCATGATAGTTCGCCGGTGGATCTTGTTCAGGAAAGTGAGAAATAACGGTCACATTGTGACCTCTTCTTGCGAGTTCACGTAAATAGACACGGAACACGATGAAGTGACTTTTGCCTTGGTACGGAAATATTCCAAGGATATTGAGACTGTAGGCGTAGTCTGTTAGCACTAGTAATGACAATATGGTAGCAATTAATACGCCGGGCTTCATTATGGAGTATTTGAAGGCCGTGAGCGACGCGTGTCTCGAATAGTGCGCAAAATACGGCGCCGGCCGGTGTCGACTCTGTGGCCTCCGGCGGTACACTGAGTCAAGAGAGTCGCGTCCGACAAATTCACTAGCATTATAAGTATTACGACGATCAAAAGCCAGTCTGCCACTATACTTGCTGCAGCTACCTACATACCCGAGTTGTGTCTTACCGCGATGACTAAACATAAACCTTATTGCTACTTTAAATGTAAACTATCAATACTTATATCAATGGGATAACGAGTTTATCAAATAAATTAGTTATTTTTATTATAATTATGTCACCGCGAGGTGAGGTAATTTCATTATTTTTCCTTATTACTACGCGTTTTGTAGAACAGCTTGGTAATGTTAGATGTTGTTTATAAAATTAGGCAGCACGTACGCATATACGATGATTCGTTAATTTTGGATTCACTATTATTTTATGACATTCCTACCTAATTTTATAACATGACGTCTAGCGATTGTCTCGTTGGTTGCAAGTGCGACTATCAAATTATTCTGCTCAAAGCTATTAACCTAATAGCAAGGAGGTTAGGTTATGGAGTGGCAATAAACTCTCCTCTCGTTACATGGAACTCATAATATAACTGGTTACCTAATCTTTCGGGGATTAAAAGACTTGATGCCTTGTTAGCCATGTATGAGGTTCCCTTTTGGCCATTATGTAAATTGTATGATACTCTTCTTCATGTCACCGAAGTACAGTCAGTACAGTTATTTGATATGCAGGTAAAATAATAAAAATTGTCTCTGTACAGAGACTCTAGCTATTGTTATACAAAATTATTTGGTTTTTATTGATGTCATATAATTTGTAATTGATGGGTCAGTAACAAACCAATGGTTACTGTCTTTGTACGTACTGTATTATCAACTGATCTAGATAAAAAAAACCGATGTACTAAGGAATAAGAAATGATATCTATTTAACTTTTGACGATATAATTTTAGATTTAGATTTAAGTATAATATTTTTAATAAAAATAAACACAGCTCTTAACAGTGCCCACAAAAATAAATTACGTTTGATTGATGTGTTGTTAATTACCCGACTGCGCCAGAAGGAGGGTTATGTTTTTCGAGAGTATGTATGTATATATGTATGTATGTATGTATGTATGTATGTATGTATGTATGTATGTATGTATAATTGTTTGGCACGCCCTGCAGCCTAAACGGCTTGATGGATTTTGACTTGAGAGGTGTCGTTGGATTCGTATTTACTGTGAGAGTGACACTGGATATATCAAAATATTTAAAAATCAAAATGGCGGATTTTTGGCGCCAAATTCGAATATTTCTCACTCTCTACCCTAAACGGCTTGATGGATTTTGACTTGAGAGGTGTCGTTAGATTCGTATTTACTGTGAGAGTGACACTCGATATATCAAAATGATAAAAAAACAAAATGGCGGATTTTCGGCGCCAAATTCGAATATTTCTCACTCTCTAGCCTGAACGACTTGATGGATTTCTGCTTGATAGGGGTCGTTTGATTCGTATTTACTGTGGGAGTGACACTAGATATATCAAAATATAAAAATAATAAAACTAAAATACCATAAAATAAAAAAGGTAATTTAAAAAACTAAAAACCCGACTGCGTTTCTTTATAATATTTAAATGAAAAATCCCTAAAACAAGAAAGTCATCGTAAAATTGAAGCAGTCGGGACCCATTCTAAAAAGCCAGCCGTAAGTATGTGCCCTCACTAAGTTTTCATATTTAGAATGGGTCCCGACTGCTTCAATTTTACGATGACTTTCTTGTTTTAGGGATTTTTCATTTAAATATTATAAAGAAACGCAGTCGGGTTTTTTAGTTTTTTAAATTACCTTTTTTTGTTATGTTATCGTATTAAATTTTACAATATCGATAATTATTTATCAATAATTTACGAGTATCCTCAAAGATTTCGATAGACATAAATAATGATAAGTTTTCATCCTAGTTGGTTTTAATCTATTTTTAGGAGAATGTAATTTATATGGTATAGGGTGGTTAAAAATTAGAAGGATCATCTGATGGAAACATTGCTTTGGGACTGAAAGGGCTAAACTACATTCATATTCACCAAATTTTAATAAAAATAATTAAGAAAGTTACCTTTTCCTATTTTTTTCAATTGCAATATTATCAATAGTGATATTTATTACGGTTATTTTTCTTATGTTTACTAATTGTATATTATATAACCAAGACTGGCAACACTGGCACTTTAAATGGCATAATATTTCCATAATTATATTAATCAACTTGTCCTTCGTTGCTAGATGTTGTAAGACTGACATCAGTGCCATCTAACATACTCTCTGATATACTCGTACACTTCCTGAACAAGATATAGTTCAATCTGTTCGAGTCCGATACCGTAGGTGGCGCTGTTATCTAAAATAGTAGCGGTTTTTATTTTTACTTATGACAAAGTTATTCTGACTTATGAAAATAAATTATAAAAAATACAAGAATTTTGTCAAGGAAATTTCATTCATAAACGTGAAGTCTGGGTAACAGTCAAAAAATTTTACTCACAACAAATTAACAACTTTAATTTTGTACACATACGACATAAATGATACTTTTACTAGTATTCTGTGCTTTTACATCACCTAACACAATAATTGTACAGTCAGTCAACTAATTTGGTATACAGGGACAAATATTTTTTTTTACGAAAGGGACTGTCAGACTCTTACTGTCCAAACCCCACCTCGGTGTCCCGTCCCACGAGGGTGCGGGAAACGAAATTCTTCCGCAGCCCCCGAAATATAACCTAAATGATTGATTATTGAGACAAAGATTAAGCTTCTTTAAAAAATACACAATTTATTATAGTAGCAATAGTGTTTTTGTAATTTGTATTTTATTACCTGTACCAAAATGACTAAATTAACTTGACTGACTGTACACACTCTACATGCAATGTAAACATACAATATATATATATTTTTTATATTAAATGGGCCGACGTTTGGCCGCTATCTCGCCTGATGGTAAGTGATGATGCGGCCTACGGTGGAGCACAAAATAACACAGACAAAGTATAAATAACAGATTTATTAATATTACTTAGTCTTGAACTCATAATAACGATCTTCTCTCTTCTTCTGTACTAAAGAGATTACAGTTTTTAGGGAATAAAAGAATATAACTAAAATGGCTAGGATTACTGCTGTGACATCCCACATCCTATACTGGTATAGTGGTACGGTGGCGGCTGCAGTCCCGAAGGTGTAGTTGGCGTTGCGTGCAGCATACTCCGTCCAGAATATGGCAGTCTCCATGGCAGACAGCGGGCGGTCATGCCATACTTTTGATCGTTCCTTCACTCTTCTTCTGAACCTGAAAATAATGTGATAAGTATCTATGAATATTCATTGAAATAAGTTATGATATTTATAATGTTTTCAATAGTCACATCACGTCGCTAATCAGAGGATATGTGAACAAAAAATTTTTTTTATAACGGCTGTGTTATGTCACTGTGTTATTTCGAAAAAAAAAAACTACTGAAATAATAATTTTATTGGGGCCTTTGTTTGATCGTTTGATCAAATTGCGTAGGATCGTAGGCTTGTTAAGCAGACTATTTTTCACCTATAGTGTTTTAATTAACGTAGGTAAGGATTTTTATTTTGCTAGATAAGAATATGCTGAAAAAGAGGGTTCTTTAACTTCATGGATACATAAATATTTACAAAATAATTTAGTTTGGGCACAGGGTACGTACATATGTATGCTTGTAACGGCATGAATTTCTTGAACTAAGTATAATCATGGAAATAAGGTATACAAACATTATTAAATCATTACGGTAAATACATAGGTGTGTAAATACATATTGTGTTCCTAACTACACTAACTACTTATATTGTGTTCATGAATGTACATAGACATAATGGATATTTACATAATTCTACATTATTTTGAATTCTATTGTAATATTAAATTATATAGTAATTTGGAATAATGTCTCCATCATCAACTTATATATTTATTGTATAGACTAGTGGGAAGCAAGGAGTTTCTGGCTCAGTTCCCGACATGGATGAAATATAGGTATTTTCATTATTGAAAAGTTTCAGTGATGTTTCTTAAATACACGGGGATAAGAGGCTTACTATATGATACTCGTAACATGACTATTTCGCGAAATATGTATACACATAATCTTTTATTTTTAACTCCCAAAAAGCCGGTAAAAGACATATCACTTAATGGTAAGCAATCCCGCACCACCTGAGGCGTTACAAGTGCGTTAAATGAGAAATAATCGAAAATTAAACTTACTCAGGATTTAAAACGATCCTAAGCTTCTCCAGTAAGAGTTCTTTAGTTAAATCTTTGATATGGATCTGTACTCCAAGACCGTTTTCTTCGATAGCAGCAGCATTGCTTGGTTGGTCTCCAAAAATCGGCATACCGATCATAGGAACTCCATAGTGAATAGCCTCTGTAGTCCCCAACATACCACAATGAGAATAGAAGGCAAGGACTTTTGGATGAGCTGAAATTAAAAAGAAAATGTTATGAATAAAGTAAAATTTGCTACAGTAGCAACGCGATTGTCGCCGCGTCGTGTGTCGCGGAATGCTGCTCATGAATATAAGCCTCTGGCATAGCTTGAAACTAGTCGAGTTCCTCGTCAAATAGTAACGTAAGTAATCCGATAAACACTTAATTAATTTAGGATGTCTCACGAAAGTTTTTATATAAACATAATGTTCCCTAATAGTAAAAAGTTTAAAGGAAGACCTACAAAAATGTCTATGATATGCTTATAGCTATAAATAATGTTAAATCATGATTTCAGTTCGGTTTGGGCTTAGCTAAGGAATTCTAGTTCAGGAGATATTTCCACTACCTTTAGATAATAATATGTTAAGTGCAAGTTACCTATGTAATGACGTAAAACAATTACTAATCACTAATTTATTTATTTATTCACTGAAGTAGACGGTCGATATACCCTTATTTACCTACATCGCATTACGAAAAATACAATTTGGAAAACGTTTTATCTTTTGAGATAGAAGGTATAGGTACATTAATTACACACAGTTGTCATTTAAAAGATACACATGAAAAGTTTCAATGATTAAAGAAATTCAATTGACTTAGAAACATATTGTTAAAAGTGGTTGCAGGAAGACCATTAGCATATGTATTACAAAAATTGAAACCTGCTGTTAAAAGATCATCCTATTTCTAATCGTTATTTTTTCATTGCGAGTTCGAGGTCAAGTTTAGAATAGATTTTTTTTTTGCAAATGTCTAGCGTAACAACGTCATTTTATGAGGGATATTTTCTCAATAGATAAAAAATTTCATTACTTATAAATTTAAATTCGAACCTTTTCGATTCGGTAGCCCTCGACCGGATCATAACTAAGTAATATATTTTTTAAAATGTTATCCTACACTAAAATACATAAACTTCGCTCTAAATCGTAGTGCTTAAGAGCCACTGTGACCTCTTATGACATATTTTTTACAATGAATATAATGTGATGGAAGTTAAATAAATTTCAGTGCCTGTGGTTGGCTAAACGAGACATAGCTGTACATAGGTGTTAGATACTATAAAGAAAAAGTCTTTAAAAAACTTACATGCATTACAAATTAAATTGTTTGACAGATTTTTTACTGATTGCCAGGATTAAATTGAATAAGCATTCATTATTAGGAACTTTACTACGTTTTTCGTCAGAATTCCGTGCTGTTTTATTATTATTTTTCAATATTTTGCTTCTCTTTATTCTATCTTTTCGAACGTATTTTTACTGTATAATATAACCGACCTATCTTCTGTTCAAATACACAAAATATTCCCAATTTTAATTTGTTTTGTACTGTATTTTCACCTATTTAAAATGTATCTTCGTTTTAAATTACAATAGCAAACGTTCTATTATTCTAAACTATTTTAGAATATATCTCTATTATGCCAGATAATAAATAAGTCATTGAGCTAGGTGGTTGGTTTTGATAAAATGTGAGACACGTGTAGGCATATAAATTTTTTTTTGTTAATTAATGACTATAATATTACCTATTTTCGGAAAATCCTTGTCCGTCAACACTGTTAATTAAACTATCCAGAACTAATCTCAATTCCAGGCTGCTTCTAAGAATATTAAAACCTAAAACCCCAATATTATATTTTACTTCTCTTGAATGGATAATCGAAGAGTCCATTCTAGAAACTTAGAAAATTGGCAAAAACAAAAAACCACGCAGAAAAATAAGCAATAAGTTTTTAGGGCCTTTACTGACACGGGACTATCCATGGTGTACTTTTTTATGACAATACAAACTCATTTAAAATTATTATCATTATTGTAGATCCCACTCCCACACAGGTGGAGGAACAGATTTTTGTCCTCAACAGACAAAAGTTATTTCTGCGTAAGCCTTTAGTTTCAAATCGACGTGTTTGTTGTTATCCTATATTTCCAAATCTCTATTTTTGCTTGATAGTAACGGTAATGTTTTGGCGAAAGGGTTTTTCCTTTCGGCGCCCAGTAACGAGATATCTTATTACAATTTATCCTGAGGGAAAATTGGAGAAACTTTCGTCTGTTTTTCTCATAGAGATGAGCAGAGGTGTCTACGAGACGAGAACGAGTCTAAGCAAAAAAAATATGATATCGATGTCACTGACCGATTTTTTCCATGTCTACTTTCAATAACGTTAGGAATCAGTTCTGACTCCAAAAGTAATTGAGAAATCGATATTTACCTAGTAAAAGTGGATTAATATTATTAACTAGGAAGAGAATCTGTTGTCATGTCGTATTCTTGCAACAAATAAGTGCAGAAATGCTTAGTTAATTTTTTTAACAACAATTAATGATAAACGAGACATCCCGAGGACAAGCGTATCTCAACTTTTTATGATAATATGATTAAATCTTCATGACACATTTTTTTACGCAAGTAATAAATTATTTCTGTCACGATTATAATGGGTGCAATGTTTATATAATTTTATCAAAACAATAAGTCATCGTAAACATCAAATTGCAAATCATGTATTAAAATTAGACAGACTGAGATCATACCTAAAATTTCGTTTTGCGGTAACCAGTTCGATATGTATATATTCTTCGGGTTCCCGGGTAAATTCTTTTCCTCCCACTTCCAAATGATTCTCTGAGGTATTTCTGATACTGCGTCGATGATGGCTTGCACTTTATCTTTGGGCGTAGACGTAGCTCGTAACATTGATCCAAAACTTATATAAATTACTCCATGCTCAGATTCTTCTATAAATTTCTTTAAGTCCTGTAATACATAGTGTGTTATAATACCTAGCTTAGAAATCATCTCATTATAGCCAAACTAATATTATTTATTAATATGATTATAATTTTATTATAAACAAGGAAAATGTTGCTAAAATTAAGGTCGTAGCATAAATCGTCTAGACATTATAGGTACCGAGCGACATGTCCTCTCATCCCGACCAGTAGTAGTCAGGTAAATTTCCTAATGATCGTTTATTTCTCTCCAACTTTATCGGAGAGATAAATGGCAGATGTTACAGTTCAATTGATAACTGTTTACTATAGATAACGATGGTTATCCGTCTTGGATGATATGCAGAAATGACTAGAGGAGTTTGTTAGTGATGAGCATGACTTGGAATGTTTTATAGTTTACGTAATAATGATAACATGCTGCGTATAGTCTATCATTGTTTGTTGTCCTGCAATGTGACTACTGACTGGTTTGAGGAAAGTACAGTTATAGAAGTGTACGGTCTGTTTAACAATGCAGTTAGTTGATATGACACAATAGAAAATGTTCGGAACTACTCTATTATTTTACATTAGTTTTATAATTAAATTAGTGCGATGATGCAAAAACTGCTGTACTGACAGCTACAATGTACATTTTTATGTGTGCATAAGTCTTTGGTTCAAATAACTATTTCAATTGATCAATATCAACATTGACAGGCACTCACCTGGGGCAGTTCTTTAGGTTTCGTGACGTGGTATCCTCCCACTTCATGTACGTTTGGTGGATAGAGACCAGAGCCAGTCAACACGTAATTTGTATACAATAGTAACATTTTAACATTCTTCGCCAAGTCATCTAGTGGCGGCACGTCATCGAAATATTGTGCTAAAGTTTTCTGATTGTTCCTCCGACATGTTAATTTATGTAAATAAATAAAGTACATATGTAAAATACTCCTTTCAATTCTTTGGTATAGAGTTGGCTTCGTTCCGCCTTCTAAGAATAGCATCGGTACGTACGAGGGGTTGTACTGTATCCCATAGTCTTCGTAGTGCCATGGCATCAACACGTGGGATGTGAGACCGACCACTGGGGCACCAAGTTGGTGAGCAAGTCCCAGAGCACAGTCAGAATTGAACAGTTCCACAAGCACTAAGTCAAACTTCTGTTTCGTCTTCCACAAATTCTGTACATTCTCATCTTCCAGTAGCGTTATACAGTTCTCCTGGCCAGAATTCGTCAAGAAGAAACTGATTTGTATTATAGTCCAGTACGATCTGTATATAGGAAACACGTCTTCCAATATTTTAGTTTTTCCAGCCAAACTTATGTCATGGTAGTTGTCAATTGGTTCTTTTAAAGGAAAGTATGATATCACTGTTAAGTTGTGGCCTCTTCTGGCTAGTTCCTTCAGATATGGTGCGAATACGAAGAAGTGGCTCTTGCCTTGGTACGGGAACACTCCTAAAATATTTAAACTTAGTACTTGACTGAAAAGAGCACTGAACAAGATTATTATATTATTAAACTTCATTTTATTTTTAGGTATGAGTGAGTGCTATGCTAGTGTGTTCATTGATGCTCGTACGTTCGATCTACTGAAGCGTTACCTAGTGGCCGGCCGTTTTTAAATACAGATAAGACTCCCGCTCTATTTGTATCGGAGTTTGAATATATTTGTTAAATAAACACGTGCATATCAAAATATGATTATCGTTTCAGCATGATGAGTTGTTTTAGATATCAATAAAACCAGTATGAAAATTAGTTACAATAGATTGTAAAAAAAACACCGGAATGAACTTGAGACGGATAGATTTTATCATTACTATATAAGTTTAGATTGATACGAAGATAAGGATATACATAGATACTAGTTTGAAATACGATGCTAATTGAACATACAATTATTCACTATTGAAATGTATCGGGTATTAGGTAATATGTGTTTGATAAATTGATATAGGTACTTAAGTCAAATGAAGGTAATGTGTTCAGCATAGATAGTGTTCAATAAATAACAAGATTGCCTCGATAGTTTACAAATATATATAAGCCTCGATTTCCTAGTACCACTAGGTACCAGGGTAACTATTCTGGATTAGAAAAAGTGACTGCCTCGTTGGTCGCAGTGGTCGCAAGTACGACTGCCGAACAAGGGGTCTCGGGTTCGATTCCCGGGTCGGGCAAAAGTATTACTGGTTTTTTTTTCGGTTTTTTTAATATTTCTCAGTAGTAGCACGGAGTCTGGAATGGTGCCTGGTATATGGCAATAGGCTCACCCCCTATTACATGGGACTTATAACACAAATGGTGAAAGTGGGTGTACCTGTACATTGTACAGTGGCATTACGTACCTTATTATGCAGATGCACCTCTGCCTAACCCTTCGAGGATAAAAGGCGTGACGTAATGAAAGACTTTCTGCGTCTGGCCTCATCATGTCGGATTGTTGTTTTATTAAATTGTGAGAGTAAGGAAGAAGAAAGTGAACCTGTATTTACGTTCATGTTTATGTACGTGGATAGATTAACTAATCGAAACTGCTAGGCTGTTCCGTAATTTTCAACGCGAAATATCGAAGCAAACGCGAATGTGATCCGTCATGTCATTGGTTGTCAGAATAATCTGGACCAAAAACGGGTGAGAATGAGATCGAGCTTACTTCGAAAGTTCGCATTGACATTAACAGAATAGTCTAGCTGATTACCGTAATTGAAATTCATTTAGAGATACATTAAATAATGACTAAATTTCTTTATTTAAAGGTATCCTGCACATCTCCTAAATATAGGTATATTATGAACCAAATGTTGTTTCTCTAACTGGTACCGATATCTCTAATGGTAATGTGTACTATAAGGGTGCTCTTCTATCAGAGATATGCTATGCTACGTTGCTGTGGATGAGTTTTGCTTCCACCAATCATATTGATTAGTATGTGCATGTGCATATAGCTTAGTACTGGTGGAAATGGACTCAGCTAAGAAAATATTCGTACTATGAATGGCTTTGCTACTATCGATACATCGCATACTCGGCTGCGTATCTTACTCACACAGCTACATAGCTTAATATCAGTGAAAACGGTCACATAGTTTCACAGCTTAGCTCTTTTATCTTTGTACCATAGCTAAATAACCAAAGCACCCTAAATACTGAATACCTCTTTTTGTTTTAGTGAAAGATACTCTTAGATTTCTTACAATATTTTTTTTGGACCGAAGACTGCATCAGAGCTTACCACTACAATGTAATTAATGCATAATACTATAGATATTAGCACAAGTTAAAATAAATTACAATAAAATTTCACATTACTTTTTTTATTAACAGAAAAATAAATAATGAAAATGTAATCATAAAAAACCATCCATAAAATCCAAAAATTGTACTTTAACATACAAATTACAACATATTCACACTGTCCAATTAAGTCAATTTAAAACTAGGAGTATTAATTTTTATTCGAACTTCACTCTTTTTGAGGACCTTGTTTCTTCAACGAACTCAGCTTGGGGTTGCTTTTGGCAACAACAGCAGCAGATTACAGACAAAATCTTGCAGACTACATAGCTTAGGATGTACAGGACTAATCCTATGAAGGCCAGGACATCTAGCTGAAGTTGCTGGTAGAAGGGTGCTTTGGGGGCTCCAGGTTGGAGATTCGGGGCTCCTTGGTACCTCGCTACATACTCCGTCCAGTACACTGCTGACTCCATAGGTGACATGGGCCGATCATGCCATAACCTTGATACGAGTTTAGCACGGCGCTGCCATCTGTAATCAAGTGATAAGATAATAAGATCTTTACTTATGTAGGTCAATATTTTGATTTGGATTCGAGGTTTTACAGATATCGGAGATTACTTGTAGTTTATCGATACGCTAATGTATTGGTGTAGGTAATGTGATAAATTGTGAGTCATTTATTTATGGTATAGCTGAACAAATGACAATTATAATGCAATAAACAAAAAAGAAACATGCAGAAATGTTACTTTAATTAATATTTCTAATAAGTATAAAAATTGATTTGTATTTTTCAAGATTATCACAAATCTTTTGTTTTAATTTTTAAATAAAAATCCTCCAAAATTATGCATGCATAAGACAACTATAACAAAAGGTGACTTGTTATTTTGCATGTATATGTATGACATATGTACCTAATATATTTTATAATAGCGTGATAAAGATTAAAATATAATATTTTAACCTTTAGCTGTCTCTAATATTTGTGTGATAATCTGCCGGTAATCTTATAAATCCGGTAGTTTTTGACAGTCTTAAAGCTCTTTATTTCGATTCCGAGGTCAACGTTAGATTATTTTGTTTTACTATTGAAATACTATCGAAGAGAATTTGGAACTTTGCCCGATAGAGTTTTATGCTATTATGTTTCTTATGTGCATAGTCAGAAAGTAGTATATTGCAGAGTATATGCTGTACAGTGCCTAACCCAGCTCGAAAAGGAGGAGTAGGAATGGGGTCGTTTTTGTCAATAAGAGTCTGACACTCCCTTTCGCCTCGCCCAGTGTGGGAGAAGTAACTGGATGATTTTCTACGCTAAAAAAAAGAAGACCCATTACCCCAAAACTAAGTATTTCAAACTACATTTATTACTATGATTCAAACAGACGCAAAATTATGTGAGCTATTTCGTCGTTCACAAGCCACAATTCTAGACAAAGCTAACTTTGAACTACAGGATTGAACAACTACTACTAAATAGTTCATAGAAACTTGTTATTTAGAATATCTGAAACCAGATATATGACGGCGTGAACTAACCGACATTGTTTAGATAGCATTACATAATTGAAAGTTGATCAAACTGGGTCAAGTTCGATACGCATTGTTGATATTTGAGAGCTACGTTTATATGTAGTAATATTGTTACGCACTTAAAATGTTATTGGCATTCTCCAGGGTTCCTTGTTTAGATTGAGTTAAGCAAAATATTCTATGGAACTCTTAAATTTGAACTAACATGGAGTCTTTTTTAAGGGGAGAAAATCGTCCAATGTCTTTTCCCGCCTTTCGAGAAGCGAGAGAGAGAGAGTGTCAGACTCTTATTAGCAAAAACCATCCTGATCTTACTCCTGCTTCCATCCGGGGCTCGGGTTACCCGAAAGTTCATCTGCAGCCCCAAATAGAGTCAGGTACTGTAAGTTGTGTTAGAGTAATGAAGAGAGAATGAGAAAAATATATTGTTAGAGCAAAGTTAGCACATGTACATTGAGTTCCACTTAATAAGAGATTGTAACTATGAAACATTTAACTGATTTCTTATCATGTATCGAGAATTATGATTCTTAAATGGCGTAAAAAATTATTTGCTACACTATTCTGTATTTTTCCGAGACATAATGATATTAAGTAACCAATTTCAAAGAATGGAGAAAACAACCAACTAGACATTTTTCGATATACCGTGGGAGGCCAATTTGTACCAAATTGTTTGCTAATTATAGTAGTTCTACGCATAACCGAACGTCGAGATCGATACGTTTGCCATATGATGTCATCGTATTTTACGAATTCCTCAACTTGTAGGCATGTCTTAATAAAATGAGTATCCGTAAGCTTTACTAGTATTTTCACTCATTGTATAAATTAGAATTTGTGTAGACAATGTATGAATATTTAAGTTTCTGTGGCGTTTATCTTTTATACATATAATATACACGTGTTCTTTGTTAATTCCATCTACAGAAAAGTGTCTATAAATTCATACCTTAGTACAATCATGTTTTAACTTAAATTTAACATGTTTAGGATTATAATGTTTGCTAAGCTTATTTGCATAACTAACGTACCGTAACGGTCATGCAAGACGCTTCTTATTTCCGTAAGAGGTACGTATTACGTGGGGGAGGCACACATTGCCAACTTTAGCTATTTATGTTATAACTTCCATGTGATAAGGACCAATTATTTATACATATTTGATAACTATATCATATAACTATACCACATCTTCGCTTTGCCGTCCTGGCAGTAAGCGGGTTATGGCCAAACACAGACTTATCAACGTTTAAAAAATCTAGTGGCCCCTGCGAACGTCGTTTCGCCTTGCATTTTTTTCTGCGCACCTTTGTTTTTATTTTTTTACGGTCTTGGTAGCTTGGTAGCCAAAAAAAAAAGAATTAACGAAATGGCTTCAACCGTTCTCGATATTTGTGCTTAGTAACACATTCAGCGATTCATTTTATTTCATAGATGAATATTTGTCTCTACCTCTACTCTTCACGCTAACTACACCCAGTTAGTACCAACTAAGTGTCTAACATTATGGTAAAGACGAAGCAGCTGCTTTTTCTGATGTACCTGATCTTTTACACCACGACCCTTCAACCCGCGATTTATGGATTATAACAAATCCACTTTTTGTAGAACAAGCCCATGGACAGTAGTGGACTCTAATGGGCTGTTCGAGACCTAATTGACGTAAGAGACCAACGTATTGTCAGGTACTTTCTTAACTTCTACATTATATGTTCAACTTACACTGGGTCCAAAACTTCATTAATAGCATCTAAGAGGTATTCTTTCTTGAGATCTTGGTAGTGCACGATGGTGGCCATGCCGGCGTCTTGTAGGGCTGCGGCATTGCCGTACTGGTCTCCGAATAGTGGTATGGCTACCACTGGTATTCCTGCATCAATGGCTTCTATGGTGCTCAGGATTCCCGCGTGGGACACGAACGCTTTGATGTTGTCATGTTCTGGAATTGAGAGGAAGAGATCATTGTAGTGTGTTTTTTATTTGGAATATTTTATAAATATTGAAAATGTACTATCATTTATTTAAAGGAATGATAATAGGGTACAAAACTCTTGTATAATAGTATATAAAATATATATTTTTGTAGATGTATAATAGTTATTTTGATATGAAAAGTATCAAAAACATAATTAAAATGACATCATCAATTTCGAAAACGATCTAAAATGACAAGAGTAAAAAAAACGAAAAAAAAACGACTAAAAAACAAGATATATCTATTATAATATTTTATAATAATAGACGTAGTAAAAGATAAAATTAATTAATTATATTTTTATCTGTTATAATTGAAAACATACGTAGACTTGATATGGTTCAATAATGTTTGTGATATCAATTATTAATTTACGTAGGCAGTTTAAAATGGCAATGATTAAAATACACTAATTTATCATCATGATGATACATATTTGCAGATGTTATTTAGACTATACATATGTACAAAAGTTCAATATAGAGTGAAACCTGGTGAAATTTTTACTCCCTATATGAATTATAAAGCAATGTAAAGTTACAAAATGGAATGGTACGTAAAGAAAGGTGAAAGAAATAATTAGCATCTATCCATTTAAAAGCATTTCCATCTCTTTAGAAGATACTTCTTATTATACTTTTATTCCACACGTATTTTCTTTTTACATCGCACTGCTTTCAAACGTAGCACTCTATTCCCCAATTTACTTTCCATCCATGTACGAGTATGTACGGCAACAGTTATTAATAAAACCACAAGCCAAAATAATATGAAACGCACGCGTGCAATACTTACTCAAAATATCGTATTGTGGGAACCATCTCATAGTCATAACGTTTCTCGGCAGTTGCAGATTGTCTCCATCCCATTTCCAAAGGACCCTTAGAGGCAATTTACCGAACGTTGATAACAGTTCGTTTAATTTATCACCGGGAAGTGTGGAGTCCTTTACCGTAGAACCGAGGTTCACGTATATTACACCGTGCTCAGCCTCGTTTATAAATCTCTCTATTTCCTGTAAAGTGATAACATTGAAAGATGACTCGATTGTGTAATCATACTGTTGTTATGGTAACGGTATCTGTTTACTTGTGGCTATAATTAGATTATATGCACCTGTTTTGGATATCAAAAAAGATCATACATATGTACTTGAACTATAACGTAGTTTTAATATTCATATGTCAAATATCAGAGTTGATCGATATCGTATTTCAGCTTACAATTCGTGCAATTTAATACTCAATCTATTCACATGAATGTTTACAATACGAGATTTAAAGTAGGACACTGTAATAATTAATTATCGACGTTATGTTGACGCTATCTGTAAATACAATCATCCTTAATTAATGTTGATACTGCTTCCGATATGTTCGGCGATGCGGCACAATGCAAACGTGATGCTCATCACACATTTAGAATACTAAACAAACATCATATCACAATGGGTACGTTTGTTTACATACAGATTGACAAAACTACTCACCGTCGGAATAATTTTGGGTGGTCTCATATGAATACCACCAATATCAATTACATTATCAGGCCTGGCAACACCGCCGTACACCGACTGATGTGTGTTTACAAACACTAGGCTCGCGTTCGACGCAATACTTTCTAGTGAGGGCAGGTCGTCACCTAGATACTTGTACAAGTACACATGGTCCGTCACTTGCGATCCAACGTAATACACCCAGTTCGTAATGTGATACAGTATGTAGCTCTTGAGCCGCTCGAAATACCAAGGTTCCTTTCCATAAGGCAGGCCAGATTGAGTTACATACGCAGAATTGTAACTTATACCCAATCTGTTGTACTGCCAGGCTTGTAGTGGTTGCGGGTTGAAGGCAATGTAAGGCGCACTAAGGTTTGCGGCCAGAGCCAGGGCGCAGTCACTGTTGTACGACTCTACTAGTATTACATCGAAGCGAGGCCGTGTCCTTATCATGTGCAACACTTCGTGGTTGTTCATTAGAGTCTTGCAGTCATCGTTGCCTGATTTAGTTGCCACTAACGTCTCGAACGGCACTCGCGACACTTCGTTCACTATCACAGATTCATAAGATAGTCCTTTAAACACATGATGTAAAGCGTCACTTAACAATACTTCTTTGTACGTAGCCGGCGCGTCCGGCATTTGGAAATGGCTGATGAGAGTCACTTCATGGTCACGGTTTGCCAATTCCCGAAACAGCCCGCGGTAAGTGAGGTAGTTGTTGCGATCCAGCGACGGGAAGATGCCGAGTATTTTGTAACAGTCCGTAGCAAATATTGTCGCGATGAAATAGAAAACGAAAATTGTCTGTTTTGTCATTTTGAATGCGGACGCGTTCGAGTTGCCGCACAGTTTGTTGGTTACTAGGGCGTAAATGGAAGCTCGCTTACGTAGCTATCTAATAATAGGTAGATGTTATGAGGTAACCATGCCGCTTACGTCACGATAGTTTCGTAAGAAATAGAAATATTCGGTGACTACACGCAAGGCATTGGTCATGACCTCGATGTCTGTGAGTGCGAACGTGTGCCTGCAGCGGAGCCGGGTTTTGTACTGCAATTACAAATATGAATACCAATAAACGTATAATGTATGCACTCTTGCAGTAGGTAATGTTTACAAACACATGATAAATTATCGAGAATGTGGGCTATCAGTATTGTACCAAATTAACAAAATAGCATAGCAACGTTGAGTAGCAAACTTTGATTTTCTTAATAATATTCACGTGTGTGTCTTCGTCGGTTTCGTGAATTTAAATAATTGGTATACAGCTTCAATGTGTGTGTTTATTATGTTGCTTATTTATGCGTTCAGGGGTCAGTAGACTGGAAACTATAGCGAGGCGGCCAAGCGCGACCTTACGATGTTGCATCACAAACAGCACTATTGTTCCTGGCTGCTTAATAAACGGACACACATTAGAATATACTGTGACTATCATCGTATGTATCTCACATTTGTGTCGTATAAACGTAATCTATAAGATTTATCTGATGGATTTTCTTCTTATTAATCGAGATTCTTGAACATAATGTTAACAAGTTTCTCTAGACGAATGTTATTTATGTACCTATAGACACACCAACTTTTCACCAGTTTTCAACACTTAAAACTAATGAATATTTTTTTGGTAATGATTTGTGGTGAATATGAAACCAGCAATAGCTTGATGTACGCACTTACCAAGGTAGAGAAAGTCGACGTTGACTTGCAGCGTGGCGGTCATTGCCCTAACTCGTACAGGCCCATGCACATACTGACAATTTATTGTTATTATATATTAAGAATTTTAGATATTAATTAATATTTTTCGCTTAGGATGTAACCGGTATCTAGCTATTTTTGTTACCTTTCCTTGACTATGACTAAACATACTTTTTGAGGTGTTTTTATTTAAAATTCATAAAAAAACCATATCTACCATTTCTGTGACTGTAATTTTGTATGTTAGGTACTGGATATGAAGATATTTAATAGAAAACGTAATTAACTGTTAGAAATATCGGGAGCTAATATTGTAACGCCTCTTGTGTTTCGGGTGTCCATGGGTGGCCAAAAACATTCAACTATTAAGAAAATATACGCGCCACTAAAATACCTAACCCAATTCGTGAAGCAAATCTTATTTCGTTAGCTGCGCTCATGACTTCATGACCACAGAGTACTTTAGGAAATGGAGGGAACTTAATTAGGGACAGTTTATGTGCATGAAAGTGAAATAAGAATGAATGCATGTCAGTTGTGTTTTGCATACAAAACACCGCTATGTCGCCTGTTCGCCACCCGGCCAGACACTCTCGTACGGTTTCCTCTAGGGTTGTCACACCACATAATTATTACTTCGACGAAAAATCTTTTATTAGTTCGAATATTTAAGTGTGGGACAGCCATGCTTCGACACGAATTGGCTGGCGCAACGGGAGTGACACCACGGCCTCACAGAAAACCGACGTGAAACAACGCTTGCATTGTGTTAATTGTGTGAGTGAGGTTACTGGAAGCCCAATTACCCCCTTCCCTAATTTACGCAATTCCTGATTCCAGAACGAGCCTTAAATTTCTAATCTCCAAAAGGCCGGCAACACATTTGAAACGCCACTGGTGTTTCAGGTGTGTGTGCGTTCTTTCTTTCAACCCAAATAGGTTGGAAATCTAAATCATCAATCAAACTCAATTATGTAAAAATGTACCTACTGTAATGTACCGGAGGTTCAAAGTCCAGCAGTGGACTGTCTCGGTCTATTGATGCGTGAAAGAAGTCATATGCTTAAATACCGCCTTGAAGATTTATTTGAGCAAAAATGTATTTAGTTTATTGCCGTCTCCTTGGCTTCACTTATTTCTGTACCAAGAGCTATCGAAAACGATTCATTCATGAAAATTAATAAGGTATGTTTATAAATATTATATGAATATTCCAATAGTTGCGTATAAGTTGTTATTTACATAGTTATTTATCATTAACGATATTTAACAATAACAATTCATGTGTCGGTATTGTATGGAGATAAATATTTGTGTTCCTAACACAATAGAGACTGGAAATTAATTATTCAAATCAGTTTTGCTTGTGGCCAAATAATGTCACAGTAATTTAGTCCTTATCCTTAGGTAGATCAAGCAGCTGCCTAAGTAAAATTAAGATTCCATTATTTTGTATGTTCTGATTTTCCTGGATATGTCTCAAGACCTTTATTGTAACACAAAATATCTCTGTATCTTATAATATTAGTACGGTATTTTATTTTTATTTAATTAACTAAAATGTTGAATTAAAAAAAGGGTGAAAAAGTTGAGCAAAATAAAAAACATCCATTCCGTGGCAACCCTACAAGTTGGCAGAAAAACTACAGACTGTTGGATTAGTAGGAATTATGGTCTATTACTTAGGCAGTGTTTACTTGTAACCTGCTTACCCGGGATTTAGTAGGCTTTGACGTCAGGCTTGTACTCCGCTACGCGTGTATTGTTCATTGTGTTCATGTAACATTTCACGTGAAGGGAATGTCAAAATGGGAGGATCAATTTGATCTTCACGGTCATGTCTTGAGGGGTAAATGTGGTAATTTCTTAGTATTACGATTAGGTTATTACAAGTAATTTCATATCCTTACATATAGGTAGAAAAGAGGTTGTTCTCTTTGACGTCGGCAAAGTGAATGCGATTCCCTAGAAAGGGGTAAATTGGTATTGAGTTTCTTTTGGATTGTAGAAATGGTTATTTATTTCTATCTATTCTTATGTCTGAATAAAGAGTACATCAGAAGCAGCACATAACGCCTGTTGAAAATTGCAAGCAATATTCTATACGAAACAGACAAAACATTCCCATTTCATGAAACTCTCTGTCATTTCATAACTTAATTTTCTATTTAACTTTCTAAAGTTCCTTCCCAATTCTGTAACCAGTATTATAGAATATTCTCTATAGAATACGTATATCTATATCAAAAGGGCTCGAGCCCAGAAAGAGATCTGAGCGAGTCCAAACCGCAGGCGAGTCTATTATATTCGCATTTGTAAGAGGCATTAGCACGAAGCGAGGCTCTTCGACAACATAAAAATGTAATTACAAGTGGGAAGTTCGCGGCCCACTTAAATATAGATTTACCCTTTGAAGAGCGATTTGATGGGCCCGTGAGGTGTTAGATCAATCATATCTCGATTGTGCCTACTCCCAATTATTCCCTCCTCAGAATTGATAACTTCATTCATTTTTCAAACGGCTCACTCGCCTGTTTTTCGGATATTGATATATTTGTTCGAGCTGCGAGGGAGGAGTGATTTGCTAAACGACATTCTATCGTGTTTACGTTTTGTTATTTATTACGGTTTTACTTAAGCGTTTTTTATTACCTTTACATATTGTATTTTTATGTTTTCGATTATTTTCCATTTGTTATTGAAAATATAAAATGGTAAAGTTGAATTAATGCGAGGACGCGATCGTTCAGTGGCTAGATTGTCGACATGTTGAGTGAGAGACTGCAGCAGGAATGAATGCAATTTGTATTATAAAATAAAGAAGTATTGACTAGTGTAAATTTAATGCATGATACAAAGACATTAAGCACCACGGAAATTTGACTTAAAACTAAGTGGGTCCTATGTGTGAGCTGTTATACTTGCTTCCAATAATACCTAGGTATGGCAAACGCACAGAAATTTGTTCTAGATTCCACAAGGTCCGTATAATAGACAACACCTGATGAAACAATTAAATTATCTAACATAGTGTTACGCTCAGATTGCCAGAGACCACACTCCCAGAGTATGTGATGGGCGGATTGCTCATGTTGCAACTCCGTTGTCGAACATTGGCACCATGGTGAATCAACGAGTTTAAATGAGAACAATTTGCTTTTAAAGTTGCCATGGCCAGTAAGAAACTGGGCAACACAGTGATCCACCTCCAGCCATGTCCTCTCCAGTCGCTCACGCACGGATGGAAAGAACTGGTAAAGGTGACGGCCCTTGGTAGAAGATTCCCATCTGCACTGCCATTCAATTAGAAGCTCATCCCAGACGTCCGTTAATGGCTTAAGCAGTCTAGCAATTTTGTTTCGATCACGTTGTGCTAGAAAGTTTGCGGAAAAGTTAGGTCTCGAATTGTAATACATAGCAGCACGTCGCTGCACCTCAAGATCGACTGGAAGTAGTCCCGCGAGCACAGGTAGGGCCTCTGTGCTAACCGTCCTATAAGCCTTACACAGAAAGATCAAGGCTAGACGCTGACCTTGAAGAAGCTTCCGCCGTACCGCGCCTATTGTGGCCCTATCAGCCCATACTGGTGCCCCGTAGCACACGCATCCCAGGTAGGTTGCTCCATATATGGTTTTGAGCGTAAGAAAAGAGAGATATCAAAACTTATTGACTCATAGATAAAATAAAGTATAGTGTCATGATTGAAAGACATTGTTGATTTTAGGACATAATTTATTTGTTTCTATATCACCTATCAGTTACATTATATGGTATGAATCCAAGGTACGAACGAAGTGACTCTTGAGAAGCCTGATGGCAAGCCAGCTTGGCAGCCTGCAGTCGCTGTGAACGAGCCGATGCCGATCTGTAAGGGAAATACGCCAATTAATGGTTTTAATTAGATTCACAGTTACGACGAACAAAGACTTAGTCTTTGATTGGTCTCCGTATTACTTAGAACAGTAAAAGTTATTAGATTTTTGTTCGCAATCTCTATTGTTTTGAAACTGGACGCAACTGTTCTTTTAGAAATACTTTTAGATACAGATATGATACGTGAGAAGACGAATGGCTGATGAATTAGTTTGAGTAATTAAAATTATTGTACTTCTTTTTTGTCAAATAGGTAATTACTTAATGTGAAGTATTTTATATAATTTTAACTGTATAATTATGAGGATCGCACCTGGAACAGAGGAAAACTTGAGGATTCTACATCCTCATTGAATCAAAATTTTTTTTAATATATTCTTGATAATATATGTGAAATGGAAATTAATACGTACCAGAATCCTCCTATTATTGAAAGTGGTAACAAGTGGTCCACCGGTGTCTCCACCACAGATGCCGACTCCTCCAGCACCACTGGTACAGAGGTGGTGGTTCTGGATGACATGGCCGTAACTGTTGCCGCACTCCGAGTTGGAGATCACTTGCAAATTCACTGAGCTGATCGTTTGGAGTAGGTTGACGCTGTCACCTGGAATTATTTTGTAGATTGGTAAGAGAAGGTAAATAACGAAAGGGTTTTTATAATAGATTTCATTTTGACTAGAACCATTATAAGCGTCGATTAGTGTAAATACACTACACGGTCGGTATACTCATGGCAGGGATTATAATCATGAGCAGCATGCGCGACGTTGCTACGATACACCCACAAATAGGTATGTCTGTAATTACGCAGTTACAATAATAAACTGCATTATCTAAATAATCTAACACTATTATTTATAAGTTAAGAGTCTAATATGATAGAGAATGACTATTACTATACTCCAATTGAATTGAAACCCAACAAAAATGACAAAAATAGTAGACGTGGCCACATTACTACTTACAGATCAAATTAAGAAAAAATGTCAAATTGTGATGAAAATATCAACAACAGAAGTTGCTCGAGGGCACTGAATGCATGTCAGTATTGATTGGCTAATGTTAAATAATAGTAATAATAACATTGATAAAACACAAACCGTCTCTAGTTATTCCATAGCCGGAGGCGAGAGCAGTGCTTCCGACGAAATTCGAGTTGAGTTCGCTACCCGATGGCAGGATAATTGGTTGGATTTGCACTGGAAAACAAACAATATTTATTTATCACAATACTGTTGATTCTCTTTTGTTGAATAGAGTGGAATTTCAGATAGTCTTTAAGTTAATACGTTATTTATTTATTTTTTAAAGATGTTGGCGTATAATTGCAATAATAGGATATCAGCTCGTGGTAAGTAGTAGTTCTGATTTATAAATAAATAGGGAATTAAGTGTACAATTTCCTTTAAAAGTTTATATTTTTTCTAATGAAGTTTGTGGGTCCATATAATAAAAAATGGACTTGTTCACATCTTGCACATATAAAGATTGTTTTATAATACTAGAAGTTTCTAAATTGATAACTTCAATAATCCACTCTACGTCATAGGACATTAGGCAATTAAAAGGATCTACGGAGGAAGGAACACTACTAAACAAGAAATATAAGCTACTTACATGAGAAATTGACTTTGTCAATCCGCAACACAGCAACATCATTAGCTGCAATCCAAGGGTTGTATCCAGGGAAGATGGCGATGCTGGTGGTATCAATCCTGGTGCCACCAGAGAACAAGAAGTTGGATCCAAGGATGACTTGGAAACTCTGAGCGACGTTGTTACCGTCGTTGTAGCAGTGAGCTGCTGTGAGCACCCTGATGTCAGATATCAAAGCACCACCACATACTGAATTGGATATGATATTTATCCTTATGATTATACCAGCCTGAAATTTAATAGAGGATGTTTTAGGAATGCTACGTGGATCTCTGTCAAGATAACTTGCAGTAATGATCTCTCTTAATGTTTGGAAGTTTCTAGAATTACAGACACGTAGCTTACATTTCTAAAATGCAATAAAATAACATCTCTCGATAACTACTGCAGTTTACATTATGTATTCTTAAATGCTTCTCCTATAACTTTGTGAATATTATATGTAATTTACATACCTGGTATGGTACTGAGAGAGTAGTTGTTGAGGATCCACCGACAATCCTGTCTTCGTTTTTTTCTATAGCTTCTCTTTCTCGTAGTTTAATCTTAAAAGCTGTAGGTATTCCAATCCTTCTATGGTAATCGTACACACCATTTTGTAAAGGATTTTCCGCTCCTATCGCGATCACACAAACTGATATCAACACTAATGCAATCTTCATCCTGTCATGTACTGGTTTTTCCTAAAATGGATCAGCAAAAACAAAACCAGCCTTTAAGAACATGGACAAATCTATCATTTTTCTTGATAACGAGTAATTATTTGATTTATCAGGGCATTATAGCAGTTTATCAGGTAATACGTTGCATTGAGGTGAATTAATTGCGTGTTGGTATTACACATTCTATGTGACGTAGTAGTATTATGAATAAGGTCAGTAATAGTTACATATTATTATGTATCCATATTTGCAGTGTTTATGTTTAAGATTTTTATATTTAGCCTATTAGTCCAGTCAAATTAGGTTAAATTAGGTAAGAATCTCGGAATGCGAGATACCCAGCTGTAATTTTGTATATACTTGTATATTGACCCCCTAAAACTTGTCTCAAAACCTACATATGGTAGGGTGTAAGCAACTCTTAAAATTCAGGGTCAAAGGTCCCAAAAATAGTTTTTTTGCGGTTTTTTTGGAAATATTTCATTTCCTATGGGTTTTTGGTATTTGCATTCAATACCAATATTGTAGAATACAAAATTCTCTACAACTTTTGCGCAAACTTTTTTTTTATACGGTGAACCGTTTTCGAGATAGAGGGCGGAGAGCGCGCGGTCACTGCACCTCTTCAAAAAAAAATTTTTTCGTCTAACCTATCCGTGATGGTTGTCTATGGATAGGACATTAAAAAATACGTCATAGTTCCTAAAACCATTTTTCGTCAGAATCAATCGTTTGAAAGATAGACGCTTCCAAAGTGGAAAAAAGAGGTCTATAGAATGTGTCCTGCCCTCTAACTTTTAAAATAAGTGAGTAAGAAAACTAAAAAAAATATATGCTGTAGATTTTAATGGAAACTTTCAACGAAAATTGGTTTGAACGAGATATCATAATTAGTTTTTAAGAATTGATTAAAAGAATTGAGAAAGTGGAAAATTAAGCGTGTTTTTTTAAAAATGTATCAATTCTTAAAAACTAATTATGATATCTCGTTCAAACCAATTTTTACCGACTTCACAAAAAGGAGGAGGTACTATGTTCGGCTGTTTGTATGTTTTTTTTTTTTTTTTTTTTTTTTGTATGTTTGTTCATCGAATACTCCGTCAATTGTCGACGGATTTTCAAAATTATTTTTTTTTTCGAAAGTAGATAGTTCTGAGGTGGTCCCATTGTCACCAAGTTAGGATCTGATGATGGAATCTTAGAGAAATCGAGGGAACTCCTCAAATATTATAGGGAACTATATAGTGATTTTGGTATATTCATCTAGAATAGAAGCATTTACAGTCAAAAAGTAACCTTTGAAGAGGTGGAACTGATGAAGAAGACCAAAAATGGCCAATGGAACTTCATACTCACATGGAAATCACAATAAAGTTAATTAATATTCCGTCAATTGTCGACGGATAATTCAAAATTCAAGTTTTGTTCGAAAGTAGATAGTTCTGAGGTGGTCCCATTGTCACCAAGTTAGGATGCCTGATGATGGGATCTTAGAGAAATCGAGGGAACTCCTCAAATATTATAGGGAACTATATAGTGATTTTGGTATATTCATCTAGAATTGAAGCATTTACAGTCAAAAAGTAACCTTTGAAGAGGTGGAACTGATAAAGAATTGACCAGAAATGGTCAATGGAACTTGCTTTATTAAAATATGAATGAATTAAAAAAAATGACTTCATGAATGTGTTAAAAATAACTTTAATTTCGGAAGTCGGTGTAACAAACAAATAATACCGAGAAACACCGACTTCCGAAATGCTAAAGTTATTTTTAACTTTTTTAGTGAAGTCGGTTTATTTTTTTGTTGAAAGTTTCCATTAAAATCTACAGCGTATATTTTTTTTAGCTTTCTTGGACTCACTTATTTTAAACAGTTTTAGAGGGCAGGACACATTTCCGTCATACATTATTTCTGTGTAGCTTTAACCATTAAGGCTGCACACGCGACCGAAGTTGAAAAAATGTAGTAAGTTCTCCTGTTTTCCCAACATTTCCCTTCACTGCTCTGCTCCTATTGATCGTAGCGTGATGAAAAGTATACTATAACCTGCCCAGGAGTATGAAGAACAATTGTACCAAGTTTCATTGAAATCTGTCGAGTGGTTTTTACAATTTCTATAAAGAACATACAGACAGACAGACAGACAGACAGACAGACAAAAACATTTCTGATTGCATTTTTGGCGTCAGTTTCGATCACTAATCACCCGCTGATAGTTATTTTGGAAATATATTTAATGTACAGAATTGACCTCTCTACAGATTTATTATAAGTATATAGATAAAGATAAAGATATTTTTATTTGCATTAACATGAGTGATTTTTACACATAAGAAGTACATGCAATGGTGTTAAGATAGGTACATGAGCTACATGTTATGCCGTCTAGGCGTACAAATATTTATAATTTTGGTATTCATTTTTATGTAGGTAATGAAATTATATAAAATTATTAAACCAAACATAATAAATGATTAAGCAACATATAGTGAAGATAATATTAAAACAACAGTTATTACACAATCTATGGCATGTAAACAAAAATAGTATCCATATGAAAATGGAAAAAGTTTAAGTATCTCAATTTAGTCCAAGTTAAAACGAGTTAAGTAATAAATTCGAGATCATTCTTTTTAATTAATGCTGATAACAAGTTTTATGCCAAATCATATTCTGTGGCCAAGTATGCATTACGTATACGATGTACTTAAACAATAACAATGCGATTCCAAAGACCAATTCTTTAATGACTTAAGCATCCATATCATTTTGTGCTTATAAATAACTACATACTTTGGGCTAATAAATAGAGTAGATGACCAAATTTTATTTTATAGTCTGTCTTGTAAATTATTTTAAAATATTAGACACGTATTGCTAAACATATATGTGTGTGGATTAAAACATCATTGCCGGCTTATAAGCATAAGCGAGATGTGTAGAAAGAATTAAATGCTTTCCAATTTTAACCAATAAACGATGGAGTTCTTAATTTTATTAATCTTGATAATTTAGTACGTTCTGATAAAGTGGATAAAGATGTCCTACCGACTCATATGCAGATCTCGTCCTTGTCTTATCATTTAAAAATAGCTGCCTTGTTGGTCGAGTGGTCGTAAGTGTCGAGCAAAAGGCACTGGCTTCTTACATTGGGCAAAGATTATGGAAGAAACGTTTATTAATTTTTCGAAAATTTTCAGGCTTTGCACGGAACTATTAACACCACTGGGGAAAAGTTTGTGCCTCATAGTATTTGTGTGCTTCTGCTCTACAGCTTCGAATATAAAAAGGCGAGAAGTTTATGTATCATAATTGGGGATTGCGGCTAATACCTCATGTTCAAGATATTAATACCGACACTGTCACAATTAAGTGTGTATCCTACAGATTTGACAATACTTTTTAGGATTGTGATGGATAAAATACTCGTAGTAGTAGATAATGGCATTACATCACCATTTCGAATACTGCAACCTTAATAATAGCCTACCATACATGGCTTATGTATTTATCGCAATTTCAAGTCAAAGTCATTGACCGGAATAAGCAAAGTTCTTGCCTTATAATTAGAATACGATGCAACTAAAACAGAACATAACTTGAAGAATGAAAGAAATTGATAAAATTAATATTGTGTGTGTTTTATGAATTAATTGAACATATTATTAGAAATTAAGTAAATCGGTTTTTCACGTCTACCTATCTCATATGAAACTTGCTGTATTTATAAATAAAGTTCCTCAAACTCATGTTTACTGAACTATATATATCCATAGATTAGAGGCCACTTAATGAGAGGAAGAATAAAACTAAGGGAGGTGATTATGAATTCTCAAGCATATAATTTGTAAACAAAACATTAAAAAAACTAATTTAGACAGTACAGACCAGTTTCCAGTATTTTCCAAAACGAGGACATTAGCTAAAACTGGCTTAAATATTCGAGAACCAACAGGTACTGAATTAATATTGAAACCCAATGAATATCAGGAAGCACATTTACCACCACTACTTACATCTTGCAAGATGAAGGAACTGCTCTCAAAGATGTTGAAGATTAAATGGATGTGGGCGACCACCGGGCCGTATTATTCCTAATGCTTCATAGAAACTATTAGTGGAATATTGGCTAATTGGGGCACGTACGGTACCTCGTTTCACTAAGTGCAGGCGCTGCGGCGACCGCTTTTAGAGCCATTTATAATGTACATCAACAGACTTGGGGTTGCTCTCAGTACGTGTAAATACAAACGGTAACATTATTGTGTGAGTACGCCTCATTACTATTTTACCTAACTCGGTTAATAGGCTTGTGCTTGTTTGTACAATTACCTGACTATACTGAGGTGATTGAATTTCAAATGAATGGTAGGTAGCGTAAATACCTGGAATTTGATATTGTTATTTTTATCATGTTCATGTGTTTAAGTAGTTTTTAGCACAATTGATATACGCATGGTTCTTCGTTGCGCGCAGACTATGTTTCTCAGTATAACGTAGTATCAGTGTATAATATGTATAATTGTGTTTATCATTAGACTATTAACATTTAATAGCTGGATCAAGCATATCATTAAAATTTTACAACTTTTCAATATCCACACCTGTCAGTTATTCTATATATATCGCACTCACACCGCTATGTTGGAAGACCATCTACGTTTGTCTACTTATATTTTTATTACAGTTCAGATAAATATATATAGCTGATTTCATTTTATAGTACAATAGTGTACCATTTTATAAATGATAGGAACTCATAAATAAATGATAATTACGTATTCCTTGTAGAATAAATTCTTTTTTATTGAGATTTGATCCAGTCGACGTAAGAGGTAACCCTGGTGTGGCCGGAAGGCAAGTCAGATCCACACATTTCTCCAAAAGAAATAATACCAATCTGAAACAAAAATTAAGTTTCTTTTTTATACCAAAACTACAAATGGTAGAAGAAATGAATAGTACTAGTGCTACGAACTCCCGTAAAACGGGGTGAATAGAAATCGAGGGGTGAATAGATACAGGAACGGGGTGAATAAATGTTGGCAAAATGTCCTAACATCTATTTTTTTTTCATTCACCCCATTCCTGTATCTAATCACCCCTTGATATCTACTCACCCAGTTTTACCGTTACGAAATAAATTTCAGAACAAAGTTTGACGAAATTCACGAATAATGTTCAGGAAAAACTTTTTGTCTAAGTTCTCTACATAAGTTTTAAAGGAAATATATAAGATACTTACAACAATGGGTCTATTATTAGACCTCACAACAACAGGTCCACCCGAGTCTCCTGCACATGTACCCTTCCCTGACCTCCCACTGGTGCAGATAATAGTGTCCAAAATATAATTTCCGAATGCTAATCTACATTCGTTATTACTGATAACAGGTACGATCACTGAGCTGATTGGCTGGTCATCTACTATGGTGCCACCTGTAAACGAAAAAAAAAAATAAAATCTATGCTTGGGTTTCGTATCAATGACGTACCTATACTTTTATTTTGAATAAGCCCACCACAACCTCCCATACCGCTGCAACTCCTGTAAGCCAGGATCTACAGTAGATACAGTCATGAAAACACCGGAACACTGAAGTCCGGCGCGTCTCAGGGACATAAATGACTGTCTTGGATCCCGCAACGAAATAAATCAGAAGATATTATTAGAGGAGAAGAAAAAGAAACGTACCTATTGTATTTACAATGATTATATTGAATAGACTTCATAATATATGTACCCATTAATAGGCCTGGACAATGTAAAAATATTTGAACTTTAAAACTGTGATAGATAGGTGACTTCTAGAAATGCTTGGTTAAACTTTATGAATACCATTTTCACAGTACGTACATAATATTTCTATTTAATTGCTTCTGTGTGGTAACAAGATCGATCGATCGACGTAAAAAGTAACAATAATTCATCATATCAATTTAAAAATAGGTATAATGTGGCACCATGCGTGATACTTACCTAATTATACCTATTAAATCAATCGAGATAGCACTGTGATCAATATCTAGTTGATGATTATCGTAATAAATACTATCGTAATCTTAAAATAGGAGGAAAATTTATATTATACTAGCTTTTGCCCGCGACTTCGTTCGCGTGGAATAGTGACTTCCGGCAAATTTTTGGTTTTAACCACATAGTTCCCGATCTCGCGGGATCTCTTCAAAAATGAGATGTGGAAGATATTCCAGGGAACTCTTCAAAAATCAACATAATGAGCTCTGCGTTTGAATTTAATAGATGTATACTCACTTAGGGCATTGAAAAAATAGTTTAAAAACGGACTTAAACTAACTTAAAACTAAAGAAAGCTACGAATTACGAATTTATAACAATTAAAAAAGAAACTATATTACAACCTCTCCTCTATGCTATAATAACCAAGCTTAAACTAAATAATTTAAAAGAAACGACTTAAATCTAATCTAATTAAAAAAAAAATTAGACTTACAATTTTATTAAAAAAACTAACTACAGTAACTACTAATAATCGATATCAAACTAAACCTACGTTAAATAGTTTAACCAAAAAACCAGGAAAACCCAACAAATAAACTTATTAATTGACAAATACAACGAAACCAATTTAGAATATACGAAACAGCAGGACCACTACAGACAAATAATCATACGACTGATAATACACTTCTTCTACGATAGTACCGAAGCGCTCGGCCGATACCCAACCAAATGAATGTAACGAAACCATAGCGCGATCTATTTCGATCCCAACGCCATCTATCGAGGATAAAGACAACTTGGATTATTTATTTATACTCCGTTCGGGCATTTTCTTTGTACTAAAAGTTTAATTATATTGATATTATTTTTTTCATACCTTTTTACTATTTATTTACTTTTTTTCGATGAATTAAAACAATAACATGAACCGAAGTCGTGTAACGATCGACATAGAATTATTTATAAATAATTTATTTCTTATTTTTATTTTTTGATTTTTGAAATAAAAATATATCTATGTCCTTTCTAAGGTTCTAAACTATATCTGTACCAAATTTCAACCAAATCCGTCAAATAGTTGCGGTGATTAATGGTATAAGCATAGAATGTTCGACGTGATTCTTTAATTTGACATAACTTTTTTATTTATGAACCGATTGACATGAAACAAACACTAAATGTAAATTTAAGCATCCCACAATATATTCGTGAAAACCGCATCCAACTCGGATCAGCCGTTTCTGAGATTAGCGCGCACAGACGAACAGACAAACAGACAAACAGACAAACAGACAAACAGACAAACAGACAAACAGACAAACAGACAAAAAAAGTTAATTACATTTTTGGGTTCGACATCGACATAACAATAACCCCTGCTATTATTTTTATTTTTATTTTCAATGTACAGACAGCACTTTTCTACGATTTTATTATATGTATAGATTAAATAGGAAATAGTAAACAAATAGAAATGAGAATAGAAAAGAAAAACGAAAAGAAAAGAAAAAAGAAATATAAATAGATAAAGAAAAAGAAAATAAAAATAAATAGAACAGAATAAATATTGAAATGAAAATAGAAGTAGCAGTTGCGTTGTACCTTGAAACGTTATTCCGTAGCCTGAAGCCTGCGCATACCACCCCACGAAGTTGTTAGTGAGCTCATTGCCACTGGGTAGAGCTATAGGCATGATGGAAGCTGAAATGAGAAAGAAAAACAATTAAGTAAACTTGTCTCACGATTTAAAGGTCACGATGTCCTTACATGGATAACATTAATGTGGAAGTCAAAAACCGAAATTACTAAAATGATTTTTTCAAGTTTGTCTTAGATGATATGTACTGAACAATGGTAAACTATATTATACATATTCTTACAATGTTCAACAAAGTGAATGTACTGTACATGTCATTATAAGCACTTGTAAATAATTTAGCGTCCTAAGTCCCCCAATTGAATTGATTGATTACTATCTAATTAATTAATAGTTATCGGTCGTCGGCACAGTTTTTCAGCATTTAATTATGTGTACGTACGGTCTTGCTTGTTTCTCGTTATTCTTCAAAGAGAATTTGCAAAGACGTTGCTAAAATACACTTAATTTTATCTACTCTAGAGAAAAATAATGCTTTTATCATTTGTAGGATATTCTCTTAAGATTCTTATTCTATGAAGATGTATTAAATAAGTTCCGATAGAATCTTTACTTGCCACAAAAATTGAGTCGTAGTTGGGTACTAAATTTGGATTTTCCCAATTGCCAATACTTAAATATATGATCTATAATCCTCTAACTAAGCCATTATTAAATTAAAGCGATAAGTAGTTTTTTTTCGAGGGCGGAAAGTCATCCAATGAATTCTCCCGCCTTGGGCGAGGCGAGAGGGAATGTCAGACTTTTACTGACTAAAGACTACCCCGTTCTTAGTCCTGCTTTGGGAGCCCCAGTAATCTGTTAGGCAATCAGCTCCAAATCAGCCAATGCAGGACACACCACCACTGTATGCTCCAATGTGTCTCCGGGGGTTTCCTCTCACCCTATCAGAAACAGGAACCTACCGAAGCTCCCATGTCCGCACCTGCGTCAGGCGGTAGGTGAGGACGCCGTAGCGCCTCTCAAGCCACTCCCAAAAGAGGGGACTTACCGCTGCAATGATAGCGAGCCCAGATAAGTGTAGACTATATTCAGAAAAACCCTATTCTGATAACAATTTGGCAAGAGGAAGTTAAAAATATTTTCGCTTTAGAATATCAGATAGAGACGTGAGTTATCAAATAATGACATCCTGAGGTTTAAGACCAGCGTTTTGATAATGAAACTATAAGGTCTAGACTACTTCCTGACACTTTTATAGTACCTATTAAAGTTTCGATCATTTTCGTGTAAAAAAAATTGAACTTATAAAATCTAGTACTGATACCAACACGAGCTCAATTCGATAATATTTCAAAATAAAATGTGTCAAGACAACATTTTTTACTTGAATCGAAGAGTTGAAGTAGTCAATTGCTAGAGATGAACTTTGCCACTCAGATATGTTCTTGTGAGATGCATTATTTACTGTATAAAGGTATCATCAAGTATTACTATAAAAAAAACAATATGAAATTAAAAACACTTACGAGTAAACTTGAATTGATTCACACGTATGACGGCTATATCATTAGCAATAGTAGTTGGATTCCAATTAGGATGTAGCACCACATCCCTCGTGTCAATCCGTAGACCACCAGTGAATAAGGCATTTGAACCTAAAACGACGGTGAAATACTGAGCGGTGAACATTCCATCAAAATGACAGTGAGCAGCAGTTAGGAGGCGCGTTGAAGAAATAATGGTCGCTCCACATACTGATGTGAAGAAGGACATTATTGTAACTATGATTCCAGCCTGGAAAGATAAGAATTTTACTACAGTTAATAAGTTAAGATAAAAACAAAGACTTCCAAATGAGAACTAAAATAGAAAAAAACTCAATTAGATTAATGGCCGAAATTGGTACCTAACCGAAGTCCATCCAAAATCTTTTAATCGATCTCTATGTTTGACAGAAATTCCATACAGCTAATGTCCAAAATCGATTTTAATCCACCGATTTTGGATTGAGATCGGTTATTCATTTCGACCGTTAGAAAGAAAATACTATGTTAATTGACACATACCTGATACGGTATATCTTTAACATCTTGAACTTGACCTCCTGAGATTTTAAGTAATTCTGAATTTCGTATCCTTCTGGCTTCTGGAATACCGTACTGTAAGTGGTAGCCGAAGACGGTATTGGCATGAGCTGGAGGTATCTCAAGTGCCGAGACCACCACGGTCAAGGCAAAACACACTGCTCCCACTAACAGCTTCATTATAGAAAAGTTGATCGACTGACTGAGTTGTAGTAACATGTTCAATTTATATGTGTTTGTTTTAAATCTTATCAATCGGCAAATATATAATCCATAAACTGATAAAATTGGTACAATTATGCAGGTGCGTACGTACTGTATTGCTTACTATATTTACGTACTTATGGTAGTATTTTGTTTGATTCATTGATTAGTGACTGAATAGAATTTATCAAAAGCAAGTAATTGTATTTTAGCAAATCTTTGCTTACATTTTTTTACGTTCACATCAGCACGCTTGAGTGCCTATGATATTCTTATAGCTACTTGTATGTCGGCAATCACACTGACACTATGTATTATGAATATGTGAGTTAAATAAAAAAAAAAAAAAATTAATTAATTAAATTTATTTAATTTAATTGTATTTTTTTTTAATAATTTATACATGTTGATTTTATTTATACAATATGTTTAATAGGCATTCATAAATAAAAAATACAGTTCGTTTTTGAAATTGGAAATAGAAAATCATGTATTTTGGAATAATTAATAATAATTTAATAATGCCATCACAGGGTTCGGTAGGTAAGAGATTACTGGGACTGGAGCCAGGAGACGTATGAGGTGGTTCTGGCGAAGGCAGCGGGCAGACCAATCTGGCAACCGGCGGCGGCACCGTAGGAAGTAACTCCGATCTGTAATAAAGTGTGACTCAATTATATACACAACTTCACGCCTTTTTTATTCTCGAAGGGGTATTCAGAGGTGCACATTACGACATGTAATGTCGCTATGCAATGTACACCCACTTTTCACCATTTTTGTTATAAGTCCCATGTAATAGGGGTGAGCCTATTGCTATATCATGGACACAATTCCAGACTCTGTGCTACTACTGAGAAATTTTCGATAATCCGAAAAAATCCCAGCAATACTGTGCCCGGCCCAGAAATCGAACTCGAAACCCCCTGTCCGGCAGTCGCACTTGCGACCACTGGACCAACAAGGCAGTCAATTATATACAAAGAAAATTAATTCTTATAGCCGAATATTCTAGGTTTACATTTCACAATTGTTATTTTGAAAAAGTAGTGCTCTTACCAAGACTCTCCTGTTGTTGCTGTCAACGGCGAGAGGGCCGCCGGAGTCACCGCTGCAGGTACCCTTGCCTCCAGCTCCGCTGGTGCAGATGTTGCTGTTGTGCACCCATGGGCCGAAGACGGTGGCGCACTGGGCGTTGGAGATCACGGGGAGTACCACGGAGCTGACACGTTGGGTAGTACCGATGTTAGCACCTGACAAATTAAAATCTTTATTAGCCAAAATGCCTACTATATGTGTAATGCGTGCAAGATTAAATTATACTATCCAAAAGAGTAAATGTTTTCTTTCCTGAATTTGTTAGCTAAAGAATAAGTATCTTTAGCTGTTTTTAGAAGTCAAAGTTTTTGAAATAATATATTTATTTGATTAACTAACTGTAGATGCCGCGACTTCGTACGTGGGTGGGTAATGGTTTCCTGTGTAAATCTCGATCCCGCGAGAATTCTCGGGATAAAAACCTATTTTGTGCTCCTCTTTTACGAAAGTTGGATTAATACCTACGTTACTTATGCGACATTTGAATGAAAAAAAATCAATGAAAGAGAAAATACCTATTAAAATAAAATTGTATATACCTATACTTTTACGGGTTAAAAGCACTACATATGAAAGTGTAATTATACGAAGTTTCATCGTAATCAGGCCAGTAGTTATTGCGTGATACTGACAGCATGACAGACATTTTTAAATCACATTTTTGGCTTTAGTGTCTTCCTAGAAACTATTTTCTTTTATATTTTCAATGCACAGAATGAACACTTTTACAGTTTTATTATATGTAAAAATGTAGATTTGCATGTGGCACTTACCGTCAGCGGTAAGACCGTATCCGGAAGCGATAGCGTTCCAGTTGACGAAGTCGTTGTTGAGCTCGTTGCCGCTGGGCAGGGCGATGGGCTGGATCACGTCTGGAAGGATTATACAATTGTTATTGTGGAAACAAACATTACACCAAAATTGCTGCACTATACTGCAAATAAACATTTAGTTGCAGTTATTACAAATATTAAATTTCAGAAAATACTTACTGGTGAAAGTAACAGAGCTAATGCGGAGGACAGCAATGTCGTTGGCAGCGGTGGTTGGGGTCCAGTTGGGGTGCATGACAACATCTCTGGTGGTGATGCGGTTACCGCCGGAGAAGAGGAAGTTGGAGCCAAGCACAACGGTGAAAGAGTTAGCGGTGATAGAACCGTCCCAGTTGCAGTGAGCAGCGGTCACGATGCGGTTGTGGGAGATGATGGAACCACCGCACACGGATTGGAAGATGACCAAAACTTGGATCACGAGACCAGCCTGCACAAAACATACAAACAACGTTAAATTATTCAAATAATAATTGATTTTCTCGGGAATTAATGCAGAGAAGAAGGATAAAAAGTTATTTTATCATCTTGCTTATAAATAAAACGAGAGAAGAGCTTTTGCTGACAATTAATTACATGTCAAAGTTTTTTTTTATTCATGAATAATTACCAATACGTTGAAACATAATTTATCTATTCATAATTTAGGAGCGGAATTCGGATACCGTCGGTAAATAAAAATACAGATAAATTAATTAAAAATCCATTTCTGTATAAATTAGTGTAAAACGTACTGGAATATCAATTGACTCAAATTTATATTTACCTGGTAAGGGACGTTGGAAATGTCAGTGACAGATCCTCCGACGATTCTCTGGGCGCTGGGGCTGGTTTCTTCCTCAGCCTTCTTGATCCTGGCAGCTTCAGCAATACCGAAGTTTTGATGGTAGCCAAAGACTGGGTTTTCCTGAGACGGAACTCCAATCTCCACCGCGGATGCGGCAACGGCCAAGCACACGACTGCGAGGAACAGTTTCATATTGATATTATCCACACTGCCAAGTGACTGTGACTTGCCCCGTACCATTATTTATAGCATAAATTATACCTTATCATATTTTCGTTAAATCTAAATCTATACTGATTATGAAAAGATTTCGTACAATAATTACCTAGAATAAAGATAACAGTGTTTAATTAATTGCATAGTGATTTTAACTCAATTTCAGTATCAATTTGGGATTTGGAAAATCCATAAATTTGAAATCAAATATTGCGATGCGAAACATTCTACTTTTACAAACATGCACACAATAAAGTAGGTATTGTGCGTGTGTCCGTAAGAGTCCTCTAGAAGCATTCCTACTAGATTTTTATGAAACTTATAAAAGGTGGAGGAAGAGTAAAGCGAGATTAATTCTCAATCTTATAGATAAGCACAATGAGACATATAAATTGCAATCTATGTTTGAGTATAATTTGCAAGGATTAGTTATGGGCAACTATGTATATTAACAGAACGGAATCCGCGGATATCAGATTGGTACAGCCTAAAAATAAAGATTTAAGCATTTGCTCCGCATCTGGGTAAGCTTGTGTAGCAATTTCTTCCTATTTTAGAAACCCATATTGAATAGTCCTCAACGTACAAGTTCTTAGTAGTGACCAAAGTTACTAGATATATTTCCCTGTCATACAACGCATCCTTATTGCAACAAAACGAATGTCACGCGTGTTGCACATGTCTCTAATCTAAGGTGACTGCGTTCTATCAGGCGTGCTGTTTATAAACCCAGTGGTATTTAAAAGTTATAAAACCGACTTTATGTTGCTTATTTTCCGACCTTTATGTTATAAGGGACCCATCTTTATTTATCACTAGCTTCACGTGATGGAGTTAAAAACATATACATCAGCCAATCTTACATCACAAACATTCGCATTTATAATAAAACTTAATCAGGCATGTTATTGTACAATTATGTTGTAGGTAGGAAGACCCATGAGACCAAAATTTTGAACTTGGGTAGATATTTACGATTCAATGTAAATAATTAGGTATTAATGTTTTGACATAATCATCATAATATTCATGTACTACGTAAACTCGTGCCTCTGTCTTACGCGATTAATTATAGTTATCATGACAATTTAATCCTCAAATGATTGGATCTAGATAGGAATGAACGACTATACATAATGATAATTACGGAAAATACGTGATTATTTGTCGTTTTCAATTTATATAATCTAAATGAATCCTGATTGATTCATCGATGCAGAGTTCAAAGTAGTGCAAGGAAGCATGTTTCCTATGGATGTTGACTATGACTATCATCACAGATTTTTTAGAACATCGTAAGCTTATAATAACGGTGTTCTATGGACAGCGGATCACAGATATTTTAGAACATCAAAACTTTATAATCAGGGCTGATGATAGGATTGAACAAACAATATTTATTTTGACCAATCTGGGGCATCAGAGGTCTCATATTTAGCTAAAACTAAATTTAACTGTACTTGCCAAACAAAAAGTAAGTTTGAATAATGAAGTAGTTATTGAATATAAGCAAGTTTCTTGAATTGTGCAGTATGCATGGGCTCACAAAGAGATGGGAATCAAAGAGAGTTCATTAGAGTGTTGCGGTGTAGTCGGAGTTCGCTGGCAGTGAATACAGATAGGATTAAAGTTTTAACTCGAAGGGCGGCCCGCTACTGCAGCTGATTATCTACCATAATTGTATTAGCGTAACAGGAACTCTGAGAAAGTAAATCATATTTTGCTAACCGAGAAAACCTTTTAGAAGAGGTTTAAATACTGATCGCCATTTTTCTTTTAGGTTTTAGTTAGATTTCGTGACAGCTGCAATTTTTCAGGGGTTGGACTCCATAAGCATTGTAACAGAATTTGGTTTAAGAGCGAATTGGTTGAGAAATCATAAGTTCGATTGGTTAACAATTATTAAGGGGTCCCGGGTTCGATTCCCGGCTCAAGTCGGTATCAAATTAATATAGAGACTTTTTCGAATAATTTGGGACTGTACTTATGTTGAGAAATATGTTAGTTAATTATTTAATCCTTGAAGTAACAGATGATTAGAACGTCTACCACCAAGTCAATGCTAGTGCAGGCCTTATTGTTCCCTTTATTGAAATGCGGATTTTGTTATTATGACCTGAATGCAGATCTCAACAATAAATGGACCGAACTTCTGAATAACTGCATTCATTCGTTTTCAACCTGCGTAAATATCGATCACGTTTCTGCACATGCGGTTGCAATTACAGTGGCTGCCCATACGGATGCGCAGTGGAACTTGCAAAGGGCGCTTACCACACTTTTCACCTTCCTCGATTCACTTCTTCGCCTAGCTATCTTTCCTCTCTCTTATCAATAACTTGCGCCAACCACAGCAAATATCTACGCTCTTCTAATCACCGTCTCCTTCAGTGCTTACACATCAGAAAAATTTCTTCAAAGTTCTTTTTTTATCCAATCTATCTTGCTGCTGGAACGCGCTTTCCCAGTGATGTCAGGTTTGTCTGGTCGTTTGACGTTCAAGCGGAGAGTTTCGTGGAGCTTCTTCTGAAGAGGTTGTCAGAGTCTTCATCGTGATCTTCACTATAAGTAGTATGTATGTATTATATGTAAGATAGTATATGTAATTGTTATTATGTAGGTATATTATGTTTCCATATTATTTAATATCCTATTGGTATATATTTGTGTAAGTATATTGTATTTTTTTTTTCACTTGAGCTTTCTATGATTTGCTTATAGTGCACCTACTGGTTTCTCATTGCATCACCTAAAGGTACACTGGTGAAAATAGCCTAAGGCATTAAGCCCACCTAATGTACAAATGTTATTAGATGTGCATATGTAGAATTAATCAAATAAATAAATACAGATGATTGTACATGTCGGTGACGCATGCAACCCAACGAAAGATCACTTTCAGAAACTTTGGTTACTAAAACAACACAACGAAACTAAATAGACAAAACGTCTCACATAACACCATTACATTTACACATTTTCCTGCTTTCGATGTTTTTCTAAGAGCTGCAGTTTTTCGCGCGAATAATCATGTGAATAGGGATGTGAAGTGTGAACTTGCAAGTAGGTCACGAAGACATCTAAGTCACCGTGAAGGGTAGGGGCTCGAATGACTTGCGCGGAAAGTACCCTCAGTGGCTTATGCTAACTGCAACACCTATACTGAACTACTAACTCACTTTTTCCTCTACATTGCTTTGCTTTAGAAGTGAATGGGTGCAAAGTTCCGTTTCTATTCCAAACTTGGTGCTCGCTCGAGTTTGCTTTCCGTCTAGTGATTTATAGATTTTTGTTATTAGCTTGCTGAAGTTGTTGTTGTGTTTCGTTCTGTTTGGTTGTCATCGTGTTAAGAATGTAATAACAAAAGAGTTGTTATGTTATGTTCGACTTTATTATTGTGTTAAGCGTTTGTACGAATATGTATGAAACATGTCTAATTTTATTATCTACTAGCTTCTGTCTACGGCTTCCCTCGCGGTTCATGAGTTAAAAAGTATCCTATGAATTATTCCAGACCATAATCTGACCACTGTTTTGTAACACATTACTTTCCCTTCATGTCCTTCAGCCTCATTTTCATTATCATATCAGCCATAAAACGTAAACTGCTGAACAAAGGCCTCCCCTAATGACTTCCAGATAGTTCTTGATTAGATGTATGTAGGTATTTTTCAAAACAAATTATACAGACGAAATTATGGTCTTGACGTTAAACATTTCCAGATATGAATCTTTTCCTTTAATTTCAAATTGCAAACTTGACATATACGATACGATCTACAAATTTTAAAATAGTTTTAATAGTAAACACAAGATGTTGAAACAAAATGTTTAACTTGAAATTAACCTGTAAAGTTCGGAGCAATAAATAGCACTTTCTCACTGGGTAATGTTATCGCGTAAAATTAACGGATGCACGGAAGTGCAGGAATTTTAAAATGGCAAAGTTATACTGGTTGTTTTTACAAAGGAAAAATCTTGTAGGAGATAATACAAAGCGCGAGGGCGGGAGCGGGCTGTGCGGGCGGGCGCCGTGTAATCCGCCGACACTTGCCCTAAACTCACACGGAGACTTCCTTAATCTTGTATTTTTTTGTAATTAAGTTTTTTTTTTTATATATATTTAACTCCCATAATCGAAAATCCTTAGCTCTTAGTAGAAAGTAGAGTTCAAATGACTTTTCTTATAATATGTTAATTTTTAGTCAATAGTATTAAAAGGGTAAACTTTTTATCGTTGTCGAATAGCATTAGTTTGGGCTTTGAAGTTTTAAGTATAAAAGTTATATTAAACCGTATAAGTTGCATGTCAGACTAGACTAAAACTAGAATCTGGAAAGGAGGCAGTGAAAAAATATTGCAAAAATATAAAGTCGATTTATCGTTTTGGTAGTTAAGACATGTCTCGAATCTTGTTTTTCAAACTTCAACATTTTTATACAAAAACAGAAATTATAGCTACTCCATAGATGCCGCTAGTCTTAGTAACAGGTCAAGTTTAAAAGAGGTTGCACTAAATTTTCGACTCTAGCGACAAATCTACGGCGAAATACTGAACTACTAAAGTATTGTTTTAAAAGTGGGACTTTTTATTTTTGTGGAAGTAGTCTGATAACTACTGTTTACTTTTGTGTTAATTTATGTTAATGAAAAAGAATACTATACATATATTATACATACATTTCAAAATGCTATAATATGGGACTGTAACACAGTTATACATACGTACATGTCAAAATTTTACAATACGGGATTGTTACATTTTGAAATGTGATATTTATTGATTCTAAAATTTTGTAAAGAATGACTACCTATAAGGAATTTGGTTTGATTCCTAAATCATTCAATTATTGATTTGAATTGAAGATTGTGAAGTTTTCCATGGAAAAGTCTATAATGTATCTCATAAATAAATAGATGTATCTTATATCGTTAAACTTTTATATTTATATTTCCATTCAGTTCTTAATGTACGTAATGTGCATTTAAAATGCAGATAAAAATTCTTTGATTTTATTTTTCGAGAAGCTGAACAATAAAATGCGACTGTTGGCCCAGTGACACTCATTTTCTAGCCGACTGGCGTTCTTGATTTCCATTTTCACAAGGAAATGTGTCTATAAAATCGAGAGAACCGCATTCCGAGCGTCGTATGTAGGAGTGTTTACTGTTTATATATTTTCGCCGGACGTTCACGCTTGCTGCATTTTCATGGAGTGCAGGGCAGTTTACACCCCTCGACGGTAAATTCGTCCATTGGGATGTCTCTCGCTTGGTGTCTTCGGCTCTCGAGTGTTTTATAGCCGTTGACTAAATTTACTGCTCAGTATATATTTTGTAGGTACACAAATATATTTCGTTTGTTTGGGGCTTGGGTGGCGGCCATTTTGAATTTTCGTGTCAGTAAGGATAAGAAAAAAATAAAATCTTTTAATTTTTTTTTAGAAGGTGCCAAAAGCGTGTGAATATAATGTTATTAATAAAAGTTGGTATAAAATCCTCTTTCTAAAAATTATGATTTAATTAAGAACTTGTGCTTGATCTTCGATCGACCTTCCACTTTTATCATTTTACTGGCCTTTATTTGACTTGGTCATCATAAGATACAGAAGTAAAATAATTCCCTAAGATGACAAAGTTTCAAGTGATGCCTTGGTAAAAGTTTAGCGACACAAGTATCGTAAAAAGGTAATTAAAAGTTTGTAACATTAAAAGTGGATGTACTTGACTTTCCAATATAAAACCAAGTCATAAAACTCCAAATTATTTGGATGAATTAGGTCAAAAATTTATGTATAACAATCAATCCTTGTACATTATTTAATCTAATGTTTTTCTGTATCAAATCTGTCAAATGTTGTGACAAGTAAATGCTAAATATTATGTATCAATTATGATAAAACAGAATTTGCTTTTGCATTTGTGGTGTAAAGTTAGAAGTAGAAATTGCGTTTCTGTTTCGATAATATCAAGATAACAATATAAATTCACCAGTTTTTGAATTATAAGTAATTATTATATTAATCGAAAACTAGGTTTAATGTCAAAAGAGATTAAAATCTTATTAATTACATTTCTATAAGGTTTTTCTGCCCGGGAAAACCGAAAGACATTACAAATATGTCAACGACAGTATTGTCAGTAAATATTGATAAATACGATGAGTATATACATTTGTACATCGTTGAAAACAAATTAATTAGAGGTTTTCCCGTGTCTAATCACGGAAATACCTTAATTTTTTATGTTACAGCAAAGGTTGAGATTAGGTATTCCATTAATTGACTAGGAAGTTTAAGCATAATCATATATAAAGTAAATAAGCCCAGTGGACAAGACCTAAATTCCAATTACTTCTCCCGCCTTCGGCGAGGCGAGAGGAAGTGTCAGACTCTTACTAACTACAAACGACCCCGTTCCTACTCCTGTTTTTCAAGCCGGAGCCTCGGTAAACCCATAGGTCCGCAACTCCGGATTAGGCATCGGCGCTACTGGGCCCCGTCTGTGGTGGTCTGAGGACTCTTTGGGGCACCTCTGAGATCCTCTTCTTATGACTAGAAATAATGAGCGGGTGTAGTAATAGATCGGTACCTATAAGATTACGAATATATTTTATATTCAGAACCATTAATCAAATTCACTTAACATTTTTACGATTTGTTTATATTTCAAATAAGTTATTAAATAAACTATCTAGTTAATACACACATTTAATTCTGAATATATTTGACTGTGACATTACAAGGCGTAATTTGTTCATAGATATCGCAATCTGATCGATAGTGCTATTACTTATCTGTTGATTTGAATACCGGCTTCCATAACAAATAGTATCTACTTGTAGTAACATAATGTGCTAAAAAATAGTATGAAATTATAATTTTTAAAGTAATATATATGGTAAAATGATTGATGTTTACATATGTACTTGTTTTGGGATGGTTTAAGTGTAATAAAAATATTTTTTCAGAAAATTTAGGCACTTAAAAGCTGCAGTGATATAAATGTTTTTTTTAATCTATGTATTACTTGTACTTAGATTGGACGCGGATCTTCGTAAAAGTTAATAAGGTTAGTAGTTGAAAATTTCTCAGTAGTAGCACGGAGTTTGGAATTTTGCCTAGTATATGGCAATAGGCTCACCCCCTTTTACATGGGACTTATAGCACAAATGGTGAAAAGTGGGTGTACATTATACAGTGGCATTACGTGTCGTAGGTAATTAATGTGCACCTCTACCTACCTATTCAGAGATAAAAGGTGTGACGATACGTTAGTAGTTATGTCGTGATGACGAACTGAAGTATCTACTGGGTCTATAAATTACAATTTACGGAATTTGTAAGATTTTTAATTGAAAAGTGGAAAATTCATCGGTTTTACATGGGGGTATTATACAGATAATTCTTTGACTAAACTCGTACATAAGACACGCAAATCAATTTTCTTGTAAATCCATCTCACTGCCAACGGACTTCCAGCTTCCAATAATTACTAAAAGTCTATCAATTTCCCTTTGAGTGAGGTCATGTGCTTAATCGCAGTAGATTAAACGGGCGCCCGTGTCATCGTGTGTCCTGTCCCACGGATCTTAAATCTTAATCCTGTTCGTAATCAAAATGAATCTCGACCAAACCCTCGGCCCTTATTCCTAAACCGTAAACTCTTAAGGTACAGAAGTGGATTTAATCCTTAATATGATACACAATATGAAATTGTTTGCGACCAAATGTTTGGTAATACGACTATGGATACTTGTATAGTTCATCTAGGCTTGTGTCAATCATTGTAATGGGAATACTTATTAAAACTTAATAGTTTTATAAACGATTTTTTTTTCTACAACTACCAATGAGAATACCATATACTGTATAAACAATTTTAAAGACTTACCTGCAAGTGAAATTACATTAATTTTGCTAGATATGAAAAAAAAACATCTCATAAACGCATTGAATGCGTAATTTGTATTCAAACGAATACTTTTTCCTCCAACCTCGTTTACATTAGGCTGAATGTGGAAAGCAATAGAGGCACACCTGCTAGTAACTACTTTAATTACGTTATACATTAATCCTAGTCAGAAAACAGGGGTTGTGGACATAGACGAATTGGGCCCAGTCCTTCAATATTTTAACTATGCGTACAACGAACGTGTCAGGGAATAATTGGACATGCCAGTATTACCGTTGTTTTGCTCAGTGACTATTAGTTTCGAAGCTAGTCGGCCTGTTTGGCAGACACAAATATTCGTGAGTGAATGTTTGTCAGGATTGTGACATGAAGCGTTTTTGGTATATTTATAGATAGTAAATGTTCTTATAAATGTAGCTGGAATTATAACATAAGCGCCTTGATGCATGTTATTAAGATATACATTATATTACGCAAACATTATAATTAGGCACGCGCACGATTATTTTTTTTATTGTATCGTGTAAGTGATAAGAGCTGACTGATTGCAAGTCGCTTCAGATTAATACTTTTATAAACATATCCATCTACCATTTTCTGTCTGAAATAATTTACTAAAATATAATAAACGAGTTTTAAATCGCAATACATTTTTCAATTCACTATTTGATTTTACTCATGTAGCATCTTTGAAATAGTGTGTACAGGCCACAGCTCGGTGGGGAACTGAAATTAATAACTTACAGCGTATTTATAAGAGGCCAATCTTACTCGCTGTCGAAACAGTTTATAATTAAACGTTGCTCCCTATCTTAGGAAATTAACTATCTCAAGAAGCGCGGTGAGACGCAACCCTGGGCCCGAGTGGCTCTCACACCCCTAAAGGTACTAAACACGTGCCTACATTTCATACGTACATTTTGAGGTTGTTTTTGCACGTGTGCTGTGAACTCAACAGCCGTGTAATGACCCTTCCATGTATTATAAAGTCTTTTTAAACCCTTTTACAGCAGGAATTACGTTCTTTTACATTCATGTCAAGCAGAAAAGTGCCTTTGAGGCCAAGGATTTTATTTTTTAATTATCCAAAATAACATTTTGTACGGCGTAATGTTTCATATGAAAATATGTAAACACGGTGTGATGAGACTGGAAGTTAACGTAATAAATGTTTTGCTTGCTAAAAGATTTTTCGATGACCATAGTTGATCTTGTCGAAATGTTTTCCAGAAAGTGGTATCTTTTTGCAAAGATACATGGAAGACATCGTAAATAACACACGGAATTGCTTAATTTTTCAAGTAGGACCGTAATGTAGGCACATGCTGGGCAATATAAAAACAGTGAAGGATAAAAGTTTTCGTTTGAGGCAGGAGCGCGTAATCCGACAGTTTCCCGATGTAGGTGCGCCCCTCTCTATGCTGAATAGTGCACAGTAAAATGTATGGGGCTGATCACTTGCGATTTTCATTGTAGAATATATCAATTCGTACTTCTTCAGAAGATAAAATAGCTGCATGAACGTCAATGTAACGAGATTATAAATAAAAAATAGACAAAGATATTCATTATTAGCGTAGATTTACCGATAATAAATTCTCAAACAAATTTTAATTAGTCAATGATCTGATGTTATTCCAGTTACATATTACTTCTTTGAGTACCTTATTGTGGTCTGTGAAGATTCAATAAAGTGAGTAAATGTGAGTAAGTCGACTCCATGCTTCTATGTCTTCAAAAGGCAAGTCTTAAAGGGGGTGAACACTGAATTTTCTACTCGTGTAACAAATCCACGTCAGGCTACTGGCGATAATCCAAGAGTTTGTGTCCTATCAGGAATGTTCTTTGAATACTTATATCCGCAAATTACATCCTGGTTTATTGACTGACTACTTAGGTAGTAGTAGGTGGTAGTTTATCAAGGTTGGAATATAAAGTTTTAAAACTTTTCTTTTTAAGTATTCTTTTTTGTAGACCAAAAATAACCGTTTATTTTTTGCTTACCAGGATTTTGGGAATAAAATGTGTAAGTACAAAAAAAAAACGCTATAAAAATAAACGTCGTCAATGTCGGCGCTATCACACGTCCCGTCGCTCGACAGACTTTCATTTCGTCTACACATAATGCCGGTGAAATCACAGCGTTGTGGGCCTAACCGAAGTAACAAAAGGATAACACGGAATGTGATTACTCAGCTGCGAGCAGTACTGGAGTTTGCATGTCATGACGGCAGTGAATTACTGGCTGCGGACGCTGGGCCGATTTTTTTTTGCTTTCCAGGTGTGTCCAACAAAAGTGAACAAAAAGTTATGTTGTCACACGTTCTACGGGCAAGCGACGCCGTTAAATGTTCGCGCTCCGACGTTGTAAACATACCGTCCCGTGTTCGCAGTAGAACATGCCCCAGGAATCCGACACGGAAATTTTTTCTGACAAAAAATTTCACCAAAAACAAATTAGACTTTGGTTTCTAACTTTTGCTTTGACACCATTGAGGTGAAATTAAAGTCGAATTTTGTTTTATTTTTTCCCGTTTTCGCGGGACTTTTTTGGTAATTTAATCCACTTTTTCTTTCGTGCCTCGTGTAATAATCTAATCGTCCAATAAAAAGCAATCAAAATTTCGATAACTATAACTGGAGTCAATGACCTCTCAAGTCTCAAGTCTCAAAATGAAAAAAATGTTTTATAATATCTCAAATACTAACCTAACGCAGATGTTCACGACACGTCAGTTCGAAAAAAGGCCTGACCTTCCACCTTTCAATTACATCTAAGATTAGGGAAAGCAGCTTCCTCGAATAAATCCAGTGTTTTGTTGGCGCGAGTTGCGGAGTAGGTGCGGGGTTGCGTCCGACAGGGGTGAGCACTAAATTCTTTAGTTCGCCAACAAATCCGCGGCGACGTCGCCAGAGATAGCACCCTGTTTTATTTGGGTCAGGTTCGGCAACTGCGGCTCATCAGATAAGTAACGCCCAAGGTGTTTCGTTTACGGATTTATTTTACTTTTCTTCTGTTGATAGTTTTTGTTAGATATATTTTTAAAGGTATTCTTTGTTAACAGTTCGTATTATAAGACGCTCTTGTTTGTGTGGATACTTTGTAGAAAAACTATATAAAAAGAAAACAAAGAAACATACTCAATACCTGTTTCCCAAATAGATAGTACGTATACATAATATGGACACGAATTAATGAATTAATTAATAACAAATATAAAACTTTTTCCAAAATAAACAAAGCGGTTGTTGGTACGAAGAAGATGCGACATAAGCGACTTCAATTACCCCATAATCTAAATCTGAGACTGCGGAAGATATAGCGAAGTTTAACTTGAAGTTAAAGCTTTAAATTGGACTGCGGCGTGCGTCCTCTTAGGGATAAAACTTATTTTAAGGGGTTATAAATTAAAGCAATACGCAGCTAGTCAATTATCTCGGATTTCGGATATATTTATGAGTCCAATGTTTATTCTGCGATAAGGGAAGCCATTTTGTAAATGTATCTCTTTAAATAAATTTAATTTATTAACGTTACACTGGTGTATTTTATTGCCTGTTCAGGTGTGACGGTGCCGCTGTCGTATTTATAAATAATTTAAACATCTACAGATCTCGTGAGAGGGTCGTAAAAGTTAAGGATTACTAGTCGAGGAGATGAGATGAACATGTCTCTTCTAACATGATTGTACCGAATGTCTTTGTCAAATGGATTGGTTGGTAGATGTAAGAGTATACCTATAGATTAGTAGTTCTCTTCTGGGATTTAACAAATCCAAACATTTATAGTATTAACGTATGAGAAATATTTGATAAAATCGTCATCATCAGAATATGCTAATTCGTCAAAATGAGTTAATACGGTTCTTTATGTTGCCTGCTTCCTTCTTCTTTAATACTTAAAGTAATTAAAAGAATAATTATATTTTTTATGTCAAACAAATACAAACAATCTGTTAATAAATAAGTAAGAACCTTTAATACCCAATAACAAATCCAGTGAAATTTTAAAAAAATATATCGGACGTCGTTACTAAAGCTTTCGCGAAAAGCAACACTTGAGCTGTAAATCCGGGAATAAACGTTTGCGATGTGTCCTTTGGTTGGTAAGCAAATCCGGATTAAATGGTTTCGGGAGCTAATTGAACATCCATGCAGATTGTCCGTATAAATTTGAAAAACACGAACATTGAGTTGAGTGAATCGAGGACTGAGGACGATTTTATGTAAGCGTGTTGCTCGCTCGAATTTGGGTCCGCAAAATATTTGTGAATTTTCTTAGTACCTATGAATCTTTGAGTATTTTGTATAATTATTTGGTAATCAATATATGGCAACTTGACTATTAACTCAACTGTTAATATATCCTTTGCCACAATTACAAAGATTTTTCAGAAATGTAAACGAGCAGATGGATCACCTGATGGTAAGTAATCGCCGCCGCCCATGGAGACTTGAAACACCACAGGCGTTACAAGTGCGTTGCCTTTTGGGGGTTAGAAATTTAAGGGTTGTCGAGGAATCGGGAATTGGGAAGATTGGGAAGGTTCGGTAACCTTACTCACACAACGAAATACAACGCAAGCGTTATTTCACGTCGATTTTCTGTGAGGCCATGGTATCACTCCGGTCGAGCCGGCCCATTCGCGCCAAAGCATGACTCTCCCTCACTTAAATGAAATACATATCTTTCTTAACATTAAATAGAATAATCGAATAATAAAATGCAGTGTTGACCCAGAAAATGCTCGTCTCGTCCTCAGAGGCTTGTCGCTTTGTTACTCAATTCTGTACAGTAATATTACAAGACAAGAAACGTGATATAATTTTAACAACGCTTTTACGTAATACTCGAAAGGTCTTTATTTGGGAAAAAAGCTGAATTGTTTAACATTTTGACGCCATTATATTTGAAGGATGTTGCGATTTGCTTACGCACGGTCGTTCCTTACCTTTTCAATAATTCTAACGTTCGTTCTCCTTGTAGGTACCTGTGAATTTATACGTGAGTCTGACATGTTATTTTGGCTCGAAGATAATTTTTTCTCGTGTTGGAAGATATAATGTTTAATGTAGTGGAAGAATATTGTTTTGTATTTGAATATTATTACGTGTTAAACCTATTGAAAATTATGAATTTCGTATATGTATAGTGCTGATGTGGTGCTGATCATATTCCGTTGCATTGTTATTTTACAATCATTCATAATTCTCAATAATCAATCACCTGATGGTAAGCAATCGCCGCCGTCCATGGACACCCAAACACCAGAGACGTTACAAGTGCGTTGCCGGCCTTTTGGTGGTTAGGAATTTAAAGGTTGTTCCGGAATTGGGAATCAGGGAAGGGGTAATTGGGCCTCCGGTAACCACACTCGCATAACGAAACACCTCGCAAGCGTTGTTTCACGTCGGTTTTCTGTCGAACCGTAGTATCACTACGGTCGAGCTGGCCCATTCGTGCGGAAGCATGGTTCTCCCACACTTGTAAATGGGTAGATTTGCCCACTAGAGTAAAATTGTCTCTACGTATAGCAAAAGCCATATATATCGTTATGTGTCTCCATTAACCTAACAAACGAATGAATAAGTAAGCAACGTGTAAAGAGTAATCCAATTTAAAAACAATTTGTGTAAGTACGAGTAAGGCCTTATTTGTGTTAGAACAACACAAAGATCATTCAGACATGACGTATCTGTCCCAGTAACGCAACCATTCCACCAACGTTGTATCCATATTTTACGTACCGTTTTTCGTATTTGCTACATCACTGAATCGTTTACACCGTACATAATGTGTTTCAGCCAGGATCATGCTCGTAAAAACAACATTTTATAAATATACTTTTTCGTATCTATTTTTTTTTTCGCCCGGTAATGAAATATGCGTTAAATTGGAACATGAACTGGGAAATTTAACGCTTTTTTGTCACGCCGAAATTAGAGGATCTACATAGGTTTAACCTTAATATCGGACCAAAGGATCTTTATAGGGTTTCTTACTGAAATAAAGTTTCTTGGGAAAATCGGATAACAATGGTTTCTGAACAAGGTCAGCGCTATCTGGCTTGTTATGTATGGATATTGTATGTATATTTATAGCTTATTTTTATCACTATCATATTGCTTGCTCTTAAACATAGGCACAATTTTCATAATGTTTTCCCATCTATATGTAGAATCTTTATTGGATTGCTTCGTTGACCATGCTTTTTTTTGTTTACCCCAATTTTAGGACCTTTAAGAGATGTCATTGGTGTCGTTGCTGTAGTACATAATTTAGAAACTTCATTTACAAGTCAAAATTTTGATTTTAGTAACTTGGTTTAGCATATTATTATTATTCATCAACAGAATATGCTGCAGTCGTTTCTCCATCAATAATACAAGAAGTAAAGTAAAGATCACTGTTCTTGAAACACCCACTTGTTATGTAATATGCATTTAAAACAAGAAGGCACCAATGTACAATGAAGGATAGCGACACAGATCGTAGTTCACGGGGCAGTGGCCGCAGGAGACCCGCAGCCGCTGTGAAGGTACGCGATAACAAATGGCTAATGAAACGCCATCGTACGTACGAATAAATGGCTTCCCTGCTTCCATTGAACATTTCGCCGACGCATCGTCTATGGCGTTGTTCATTTGTTTTGTATGCCTTTGTTTGCAAAAATTCTAAACCGAATCACTGATAGCTACGGTAGACAATACATAAATCGAGCTCTGTTTTTGTTTCGCGACTATTCGCACCTGCCGCGTGGTTTAATTTTTCATTGTGTATTTTGAATTTACGCGTCTATTGTTGTACCTACCTAAATATTTGTTTGAATAGTTTCGGGTGTCAACTGCGTGGGAGCTTGATTAAACTTTTATGAACGAGCGTAGGTAAAAGTCAAATCATTTTCTGTTTTGCCAACATTTTTGATATCTTAATATAAGTCACAAAGTACTATTTTCGTGCACAAATTATTATTTGCAGCGACAAACCGAGCCACAGACAAATCACAGTGAAGTAATGGCTAACTAAGTACTTATAAAATGTAAAGGCAGAGCGGCGAGATTGCCCCAGTTTGAACCGGGCTCGGGCGGCGCAAGCGGGCGGCACCAGTACTCATCTTGCAATCGCTGTTGCATTTTATTACTTTTCCATTTCCACTGGGGTTTCAATTTCCTTTCTCATAATTAATAGCCTTTCTACGAGTTGCCTGACGTTTTCTATTGCCGCACCGCACCGCAGAAACTTTAACGTTCAATTTGCGTGCCATCTAGGACCCTATTACGTCATCGTTCCCACAACTTTTGCTTTACAAGTTTTTGTAACGTTATTTTGCAAAGCAAGCGCTTTGTCTTTATAATTCTGATTAAACTGTGTCCTAGGGCTCCAGTTTTATTTTTGCAAGTCTAAAGGATGATAATAAAATAATAAAACAATGGAATTTTGTAGCTTATTAGAAGTTTTATGGGTCGTAAACATATTCTTGTTATTCGGCGCGATTTAATGTAGAGTATGGAACAGTTTTACCAACATTTTTCATTCCAAATGCGATATTACGACTTAAAGCGAAATAAATATATTTTTATAAGGATTTGTACTAGTAAATTATTTAAATATTTCGAGTTCTATGCCTCCAAGGAATAATTTAATGCACCAGTGAATAGTATTATCAAAATATTATCAATTACGAGTAATTCGAGTCACGCTTCAATAAAGCTTAATGGATTGATAAATTGCTACCGGAGGATATATTTCACGGGAAAATCACATTATTTGCTGGCTTCGTAAATACTATCGGTTGCCACAGTAATTCACGTTACGATGTCAAACAAAAGTTGGTTAAAGAAACGTTTTTATTTCATTTTATACTTAGGTATATGGAACAGATATCGTCTAGCAATCGTAAATAACATATCGCAATATTGGTGCTTAAGCGAGATTCGCAGTTTAGTTTGATTTTTTGTAAATAATCGTAATATTTGAATAAATTAGGAAACAATTATAAAATTAACGATTTATTTGCACCATTTTTTCTCGGAAATTGGAACAAAAGAATCCTGTCTAAAGTTAAACTGACGAAGTTAGTTTTTAGCGACAGGAGCTAGATTATAGGTATCTATTGGTAGATTTGACTACAAAATATAGTTTTTAGTTTTTATTAAGATACATTTTGAAATTGCTCACATTACAAACATATTGTCTCATTTCTTAAGTACAAATACTATTATAATAGTAGTTCTTCAGTTGCAAATAAAACTAAAGAAACCCGGAGAACCAGCGAGTGTTGGAATAAACCAAATATAGCACGACTTTAAGATGTTCTTAAAGTTTATCTATCGCTTCGATGCAGCGTGGAATCACAGACAGCATTAGACTTTAGTGCAACTTAAAATTGAGTAGCTTTCCAGCGTTCTGGTGTTGTTTCGTCCATTTTTGAGATATACTTGATTCTAACAGTTTTATCAGTTTTATTTCCAGTGTAAAATAAGGATGACGAAATGTACATGCAGAATATGGTCTAGAATGAAGTTTTGTCAAATGAAATGGCATTAAGCTCACCACACAATGAGTGTGTAACGAGTATTAGATGGCGATGGTACCTATAACTAAATTATTAACTACTAGTTTCAGCAAGCGGTTTCGCCTGCGTTTCCGTGGGATAAAACGTATCCTATTCCCTAAATCAGCTCATACCCTGTCTGTATATCAAATCCGGTCACGAGGTATAGTTTCGGCGTGATTAACAAACAAACATTCAAACAAACAAACTTTTATATTTGTAATATTAACCTATTATTAGTGTGACTACTTAAATAACTAAAAAGTTTTTACCAATACTTACCAAGAACAATGGCGATGTATATGGTTTTGATATTAAAAGGTTAAGGAACCGGGTGTTGACGTTAAAATCAGCTTCTAAGCTCCTAAACGCAATAGTTATTCAGTCCTATTAGCCGTCCTCTATTGGTTGTGAATCAGTTGAGATAGGGAGGGCTATTCTACTGGCTTTTATAGAGTTCTCAGTCGAAGATCGCACGCCTTAATGGAATTTGATCGCGTTGATATTGACACGAGGTGCCGCGGGATATTTTCACACGTTATTGCCCCTTTTACACGAGTGTGGGTTCAGATAGAACTGTAATCTGAGGTGATACAGTAAGATGAGATGGTTTTATCTACCATCTGCGTGTTTGAACTATGTTTGTGATAGAAAAGCGAGCTTCGGTACACTTGACTTCAATATAATTCGTTTACTAGTGTCTTGTTAAAGGTTACCTGTGTTTACTGTCGACATATGAGTATCTATAAAGGTATGGCTTTTTTACTTTTGTTTTGTAAGTACGTCATATTTTTTACAAGAATACCGCATCTCCATTATGTAATCAAGTTAAATCGTAGATTACAAAAGACAGGAAAATAATCTCTATTACATAAGACCAGTTTCATAGAACACCAAATCCGTCAAAGAGGTTTAAATCCGCTTTTTATTTCACATGCTTATATGATTCTGATACTCCATGTATCCGACATTATGGTATAAAAAGAAATTCGCCAACAAACAGGAATATTATTATCTCGTAATGGGACATGGAATGGTGTAATTTTTAACGAACATAACGCTACATATCGTTATCAATAATGGCAACAACTTTGCTTAAAATTGAACAGCAACTTCTTAATGAGGCCAAGAAAATTCGTGCGCGCCGAGTGGTAGAACTTAAGGAGCGTGTAAACTTTCATTCGTCGTCATTAAAAGTTTCGAGTTTGAAGATTTGTGCCAACACTAATTAGCTAGACACTTATGAAAAATTCTTACGACTCGACTCTTAAATACTAGCCAAATAAACGAGACCGATGACGCGATGTCCCCTCCCTAGTCCAATTTAAGTTTCTTCAATAAAACCCTCTCTTTGCCTAGATTCGTTCGCTTTTTCTTCGCCAGTACTTACAGGTTCGTGAAATAAAGCGCCTCTTATTATATTTGACATCTTCCGCTCTCCTACATTTATTTACTCAAACGAATTTATAACGTTTTATATTGCTGTGGCAAGTTCAAATCTAACGATTACTTCAATATATCTCATTTTAATTTTCAATATTAATTTCTTTTTTTTTTTTAAACTGACATGGTCACTAACACTATAATTAGAACTTGTGACGGGATATTTACCATGTTTATTGAATTTGGTGAGTTTCTGTTGCAAGCGCCATGATCACGGATTAACTGATCTGACTTAATCCGTGATCATGGCGCTGAAATATCGGAAACTCACCAAATTCAATAAACATGGTAAATATCCGTCACAAGTTCTAATTATAATATTAATTTCTGCTTCAATCGTGTCGGTGAAATTTATATTACCTCGAAAATATGAATGTGTCTGTCTGTCATACATAAAAAAATAGAAATACTCAAATTACTTCTCACACATGACAATAAATGAGAGATAGATACTCACGAAAGTTCAATAATAATAACTTAAAACACCGAAAGTGTTGGGAGTAAATAATAAGGAGCTTGTTTCGAGACGGTGTGCGGTGGTGTGGTACAATGTGGTTCGCAGTCACGACCGCCTCATAACTCGAAGACGTGCCACGGATGCACTTCCCAGTGGAGTGCAAAAACTTTAATTGCGCCGCGTGGCGCAGCGAAAATATTTCGTAATCGTCGTCTTTATACCCAGTTCTGAATCTGTCTTTTAGTACTGGGGTATGTCGTATTTGCTTTGTTGCTAACTCAAGTTCGGTCTTTTGGGTTTAAGCGTGGGTTAATTTTGTTAGGGAAAATTCTATAACCTTACATAAGTTTTTTATCTGGAAAAATACTTTTCTACTACAAAAAATATATATTTTTCTTTCTTTATTCCTAACTAATAACCCTCCGAACGAATAGGTTAAAAATCTCGTTTGTAACACCGTCGCATTTCAGGCGTTCCAATAGTCGTTAGTGCAAATGGCGCAATACCGAAATGTGCAAGAAAACAATTTAACGACGCGAGGGGCCAGCCAGGGCAACTAAGGGTTGTGCCGGGGTAAGCAGGGGTATGTCCGAAGGTGCAAAAACACTCTGTGAATGCGACAGCTGACCATATCAACAGGGACGGACTTTGCTCTCGCACTTTCTATTTGACAGAATAAATATTCCAAATTGTAATCTTATAAGTAAGCTTGATCACTTCGAATATATATTTTTTATAATAACATAATTTTGTGAAACTCGTAATGATTGCACTGTTAAGAGAGCCTTGTCATGTCAGGATACGCTTGAAAAAAGGAAAATGGAAAATTACATGAACGGAACACAATAATGATCTGCGATGTACTGAAGTACCAAATGTATTTTGGGGTGCCTTGAGTATCATATAGATGCAGTTATTGAAGGAATAATATCATGTTGTTTATTACTGTTAACATCTGAGAGAATGCTACTATTTAGTGGAAAATAATTCAATGACTCAAGTTTCTTAGAATCCATTAAAGATTCTTGTAAAATGTTTAATTATGAAAGTGACTGTTTACTCTTGATTATAAATGAAATTAACTTTGTGTATCTAAGCTTTACACAGAAAATGTTGTAGAATATTTCTCGAAACACTACTCACGTTAATGTAGTTTATTTTAACGTAAACGTGTAATGACGTGTTAACTTAACCTAACACGTTAAGTTGCCCCTTTAAAATTACGAAAAGCGAGCTTACCTCTTCGCTTAACGAAGCGCTTATGACTGCGGCAATGATTTATTGTCGTTATATTTTCCATGTTATCGCGTATTACCTACATTCCGTGCCTGAACGTGGCCCAAACGACGGGGATTAATGGCTGAAGCAATTAAAGGAGTAAACAGAAGGTGCAGTGAGACGTCGGTGCAAACAAAATAGTGTGGGAATCCAACCGTTCCGGCAGCTTCCCCAACTAAATGATATCACATATGGCACCCCAGTTTTGCTTGCCATGCTCCGATGTTCTTATGGTGGCTGGCTTCCTGCCAGTAGTACGCTAGTACGTCGACCGTTCCTTAGCGATATCTATTCCTTAGATACTTATTGGTGTTCGTAGGTAAATGGATTATGGAGAGCTTTCATAGAATTGAGCTAGGAAATGGAAGCTGTTTTAAAAGATTAAGGTCGAGATTGAGAGGTCGCTGGTGTTGGCATTTCATTTTTATACTTTTTTTATATGATGATGCTGGAAATGTATTGTTGATTGATTCTAAATGGTAGGTGTCTTATTTAGATATATTAACGTGTTTTAATATTTACCTTTTATTATCGACTTCAAAAAAGGAGCAAGTACTATGTTCAGATGTTTGATTTTTTTACTGTTTTTAAATTGTTTTCCAAACGTTTTGCTTTGATAATACTAAATTAATTGGATTATTGTATTCAATACTTAACCTCTCTTCAAATTTTGCATACACCAAATTTTAAACCTACAAAATCTCAATAACTAACAACGAAAGTTCAAATACTCTTGAAGTCTCGAAGTATCTAGATCCCCAAACAAAGCCGTATCTCAGCTGACCATCCAGCAGAACATTGAGTCACATAAGAAAGTAAAATGAGTACGGAACAAGTGGGTAATTCCACTGGGGTTCAAACTACGTGTGTCGTGGTAAGACGATACTGTGTGCGCAAGGAAATAATCTTCCCGAGTAAACAAACGGTGCACTTTATTTGCACCGAAGTGTACGTGCCCTGACTTGCATGGCGTAATGTTAAATATAAAACGTACTAAGTTATGTAGAATATATTTTCTTGTGGTATGTGCTATGGAGTGTTATGGGTTGATTTTCCATAAGGAAATCTTAAGAAGTCTTATATAAAGATGGTTTGGATATGAAGAGTTCAAGATTGAGTTCAGCGTCATTTTAGAGAAAGTTTGAATAAGAAATAGAAATGACAAAGCGTTATGGATGTAGTAATGCATACATACATAAATAACTTCACGCCTATCTCCCATGGGGGTAGGCAGAGATAATGGAACGCCAATTACTACGAATCTTACATACCTCTTTCGCTTCATCAACAGTTATCAGCCATTTCATTTAAGTCGGTTATGCGTACTTAAAGTAATGCACTTTTACAAATAGTACCTTGAATAGAGTTGTTAATGAATAAAGCAGTTAAATTATATTCTTTATATGCAAGTTGTCTAAGTTTACATAAAGTGAAGGTGTAATCTATTTTCTGAAGTTAAATTGGTTTAAACTTGACTATACACGTTTATAAATATGTATTAAACCATTACTTCTTAATGTGTAATTGACGTCAGAATAAATTGTAGAACAGTTCAGTTGCTAAGTGAACTGAGACTTTATAATCACTTGTCAAGTTGCATGAGGATAAAGAATCAAACAACTCTAATCTGTATTCTTTTTTCATTAGATTATCGACTTTTTGTCAAGAAACATAAAGTTGAAAATTTAATAAAGGAATTTGACAGTAAGGTATAGGTGGACCTGCTAGTCTGTTTGGATGAGGATAAATAGTCAAACATAGAGTTGTTTGAGATCTGTATTCTTTTTTCATTAGATTATCGACTTTTTGACAAAAACAATAAAGTTGAAAACTTAATGAAGGAATTTGACAGTAAGGTATAGTATAGGTGGACTTGCTAGCGTCTGTAGCTCTATACGTAACTTTGCTTACATTAGCTCCTCGTTGGAATATTGTTGCTTCACGCATCTCGGCGCATAACGTATTGTAATTAGTTGGCGTAGGTAGAACACAGGTAGGTACCGGAGTCCCAAATTTAGGTCTAACAGAAAATTAGCATAACTATGTATTTCTAATGTGTACGTGCCTGACTCATTCAGGACTATGTAGTAGGTACCTGAACTTATGAACGAGCAGTATATGTATTATTTGCTAGACTTAAATTAGTTCCTTTGGAATTATCAAGAATTTTTACTTTAAAAGGAAAAATGTTCATCATATTTTTGTCTATTGTCTACCTCGTATCGCATTTCGTAAGTTAGCTAAGGTAACTAGGAGTTTAAGGAGTGCTTCTAGGAGTTTTCAGGTATTGCAATCGAAGACTGAGTTAACAAATCCTTTAATCAAGTAAAAAACGAAAATAAATAGCAGTCAAAATCTCTCTCAAAAATGGCTGCCCTTAAATCCACTCTTTAACATTATAAAATTAACATACAAGCCGACTGTCATATCATAAACCTTCTTACTGCAAAAAGGGAAATATAAAAATCTGATCCGGTTCACGAGTTGTCAGTATGTCCGGACGGCGCGCTAATTTCCCTGTTACCCGGTTTGTGCCAACACCGGATATGTTAGGGATCGCAACCGTATCCCCGTTTACCTGCCGGCTACGAACCGTTGCCGTTGGAGTACAATGACTAGGTCCAGTGTAAGGATTTTGCAACTTTCATTTCTTCCTATATTTTGTGAAATTAGTCTTATGTATTTCATGTTTTATTAGTATAGGCTTTGAATTTTTTATTGTTAAACTGGTAAAGTACTTTTCATTTCTTTTTAAATTTCTTGAACCGTCGCCGCGTCCAGACGCGGAATGCTGCCCATGAATATAAGCCTCTAGCATGGCTTGAAACTAGTCGAGTTGCTCATCAAATAGCTACGGTAGGAAGCTAATAATAATTAATTAATTTAGTATGTTTCACGAAATTTATTATATAAAAGCAAAATCTTTAAATCTCTTTTGAAAAATTAATTACTCTTAAACATTACTTTAAAAATTTACAGTATTTTGTTCACTTCTATTTTTAGTAAGTATATGTAATTAACATTAATTTCAAATACTAACAGATTTATTTATTTTTTAGGAATGTTATGCTTATATTGACAGTCTCAGGGAAATGAGACTTACCGTCAATACTGCTATTGTTATATTTGCCTTGGCAGATGACAGATATAAGCATGAGAAAATAAAAATATAATTATAATTAATTGTTGTTTTTTTTGTGGAGATAGTTACTACTAGAGAATGCAAATATCGCCCGATTGGGGCTAAAGGGAGATCTCGAGAGAACAATTTTGCAAATAATCATAATATTTGATGAAATTAGGAAACATTTAAACGATTGTAAGATAAACGTTTTATTTTCAAGATTTTATTTCTTGGAAATTGGAATAAAATAATTTTGCCTAAAGTTACATGGATGAAATTGGAATCAGAAGCTAATTACTACTTTTACTTTAACATATGTAACTATCAAATATCAAATGAAAGAAACAACCAGTCTTCTCTTCTAACATCAAGCTAAAATCCTTTAGTAAAGCAATCTCGTTAAACTTGCAAGATTACATTCCCTACTACCGAACTACTGAAGTTATTATAAAGTCCCTTAGTTTTTTCATAATACTATGGAGTAGAATCACTGTGAATTACTAGAGTTCGCTTAATAATTTCCAATCTTGAAGAATTCACATTAAAATTAAAACCTGTTTAGAACATCATAAAACTGTTAGTTAACACACATTTCAAAACATCTTTTTTTTAAAGTCTTATATAAATAGGATATGTAAACGAATGAATGCGTCGGGATAGGAAAGCAAGCGACGACAGTGGCGCTGTTGACAATTCTTATGAACTAATTATAGCTGTCACAAGTCATTCAGATGAGCACCGGAGATGCTTCAGTCCTGTGGCATTTTGTTTATGAAGCTGCTTAGTTATAATTATAACGGTATATTATGTTATATCTTCTATTATTCTGTGAAAAGTTATGTAGAGATGTAGTTATATTAGGTTAGTTTTGCTATAGTCATTGGTATAAGGTTATAAGCGGAAGCCAAAAGCCCACGGTACGCACGTTGGCCGCGGTTACTGGGCAACAGGCCGCCGCGCAACGTGTAGCGGGTTCGATTGCCGTACGGAGCAACTCTTTGTGTGGTCCACAAATTGTTGTTCCGGGTCTGGATGTCATGTGTATGTGAACTTGTATGTTTGTAAACGCACCCACGAGACAAGAGAATATCTTATTGTCAAGAGATAGAGAAAATCCTAGTGTAGTAACGTTTTGTAAAAAAAGAAAATTAAGTTGCGTAAACCTAAACTGCCACCATCACTGGCAAATACCAGCAGGTATGTATATATATAGCAAATTAATTAAGTAGCAACTCAATTAATTTAATATTATGTGAACACCTATTAACGTAACTTTTTGAACGGAAAGAACTCTAGTGAATTAAAGAATAAAAAGCAAGGCATGATTAAAATGTGTCATTGTATAAACCAAGACTGGAAGCTAGGTTAGTATGCGAGTATTCCAATTGTTAGCATTTGCCTAACCCTCACACAAACATTATCTCACGGCCTGAGCTCAGTAAACAGAAGTTGGGATTGCCTCGAGGTTCACCTTAGAGCGTGAGAATTAAATGTAGTATACATAATACATATGTGTTTCTTACAATACATTTCATACTAGATAAAATAAATATGTAAAATTATATTAGGTACCTATGTTTTCTTTTGAAATAGACTTATGAAGAAGATGAAATAGACTGTTAAATCTTAAAAAAAATAGTTTTATGACTTTTGCCGTAACTAGTCTCAAGTTCTTTAACGTAAATAGTAATTCAGCTTTTCGATCCATCAGCCTCTTTAATTGATAAAATGTAAACATACACACCATTTAATTAGTCCCAATTTATTGTGTAACAATTTTTTTTTAATTTTAGGAGTAACCGTCACGACTAAACACTACGACGACATACTACTGTTGCTGCTTGTTCGAAGTTTATTTATTATAATTTATAAACTATTTTATTTCCATAAGCTGCTTACTACTGTACCATGGCATCCTCTCTATAATATCATTGTTATACCAACAGGCAGCCAGCTCAATGCACCGCGTAACTAACAACAGAGGACTTTATAGAAAAAGCTGAACTATATCAGTTATTGCACACTACTGAACGCGAGCCTTCCATTAAACTATCCGCTCTATTGAACGGTTGTAAGGGAATAGTAGTCATAAAAATTGCATGGAAAAAAAAATGTTATAAAATCGAAAGGAATTATGGACTCCGTCGAAGTTGGTCGGATTTCGGAATACTACAAGTGTTCGCACGTTCAAAGAAGAATGAACACTAAACTGCATTATTGGCCGGCTATAAAAACGGGACATTGCTTGGAGTTAATTTTTCGTGTGGTGAGGCACGTCCCGTTCGGATTTATATCCGGGCCGTGAGCGGCACACAAACGCCCTACAATAAAACCGTCCCACTGACCGCTTGTAATAGCCGCGTTTGCTTAGCGATGCCTATCTGAGTGATGTAGATGCCAGGTGTACCTGGTGTACGACGCCCATCGGTGATTATGGGGCATTGTAATTAACTACACTGCACAATTGAAATAAAAACTATATTGCTGCACTGCAAACGTCTTCTGCGTGCTTTGGAGAGCTCGTAAGATCGCCACAGCGGTCTTCGAAAATACTACCAGTGAGGTATCTTTTACTCACAACAGTTCTTTTAAATTAGCTCTATTCACTAAACCAATAAATAATTTCCTCACTAACAGCTACTTCTATTACAAATACATTCAATAAACACAATACCAACACGAAATATCCTAAAAACGTTCAGCTCATGAATTAAACAAGAAGAACAATTTAATGTTTTGAAAACAATTTTAAAGGAGCGTAAACGTCTTCCCGGGCGCAGTGCGTCTGTACCGCTGTAATGAAGTTAGACAGTTATGTTCTGACGGAAAGGCTCTGTTTTACAGCCCAAGCGTTTACGGCCACTAAACCTGACTTCCACTTAACGACTGCTAAACGATTCCCAACTGTGCCCGCTCCAATAATGTGCACCCAACAGTATTTTACTGTGTTCGATCCTAGAATAAAATATGTTGAGGTTGCTTCTATGTAGTTCCTAGCTGTTTGAGGGAATGTTGGCTATTTGTGGTTGGGATTATTGAAATATTTTCGAAAAGTAACTGTATATACATTATACATTTGAACTTTCCTGCCTCTAATTAAAAATCATTGTGGCGTTCTTAAAAACAACCAACTTCTTGTCTTGCCTAAGTTAATCCTGGCGTTCTTAAATACAACCAACTTCTTGTCAGCTTATAAGTTAATTGTAAACATGATTCTCTTCAACTAGCATTAATACAATTTATCAACAAGAGTTTGAACAGAACAAGGGTAATATTATTGCATAACAAGTTATTTATTTCAATTTCGTACAAGCCGATCAATTGTCGATATTTCTTAGTATTTATTAGTTTCACGTACGAACCCACTCTAACAAGCAAATAAAGGGTTTTTCTTTGATTTTCTTACTTTGTTAGAATGTATTTGGTTTGACTGATTACTTTGTTTCTTGTTACAATGAATGGCGAAACCTGAGGTTGACTTTTGGGATGAGCAAAGTTATATAGATTTCGATTTGGGATTTCTTAGAAGCAAACTCGAGTTTTGGTATGTTTCTGAATGGCAGTAGTAGTAACTTACATTAATTGAGTTATAAAACAATTTTCTATGAACCAGGACTCTTCGGTCTATTTCAATGTCAACTAAAATATTGCGTTTGCTGAAATTGGGTTAGTATGTTCTTTAGTATTTGTAGCGTATTAGTAGTCTCGAAGCTTTTATCGATCCAGTCCTTTAAACACCAGAAAATCGAACAAATAATTCCAAAATAAAACAAATAATGTCATACTTTTCTTTGCAAAATATTTGATAGAAATATGCTTTTATGATGCGTTCCAAAGACGATTTGTCAGAATAGTTTTCATAAATTGCAGTCGTGAAGATGAAGCGAGCGGTGTGGAAGGAGCAAATAAGGAAAGCAGACCGCGCCGTGGGGATAATAATTCTCAGGAGACAGAGCAGGGAGGACAGAGAGATTACATATGGTTTAACTTACGATATAATTTTCTCAACGTAATAACTCGTATTGAGATAATATCTGATAGCCGTTTTGGTTTGGAATACATTTTGGAATGCTTATTTCGTAGTAATAAAACTATTTGCTGTATATTGAATTAGATTTGAATGTAGTTTGTGTCTTTACTCGATTATTAGTTATGTAGAAATTTTTATTAGAAAACGTCATAAGGTTAGTGTAGGTTACGTTAGGTTATCTATTACATGTAGTAACAATATTATTTACTGTTAAAATGACATTAATTATACTGTAAAAATTAGTGCTACAATTCACTTAACATAGTCTATCACCTAACATCACATCTATCACCTTAACCCAAAAATAAACTTTCGGTCATTGACCGTAAGATCAAATTAAACTGACAAAGGTACAGGTACATTGAACGTCTAATCTTTCGTTTGGACAAGTACCGTCTATGTACCCAGTCAAATTACTCTATCCAAAGTTTGGATGTAGGTAGAGGAGATTCGGAGATCGGGATCGTTCTAAAGTTTCAGGTACTATCGATGAAGATGTAAAATTATGGCGGATCCGTAGCTAACGCGATTGAGATCTATCATTGGGTTCAATGCTACCAGAAGGCTTTGGGAATAAAATACCTCTGATAGATTGGATTAATAGGGATGGTAAAGTTAGTGTAACTTTATAATTCGTTTATAATAAAAAACGGTATTACTCTCCGTTCCTCGTCATCCCTCATCCGTTCGTCAAATGGTTGTAAAAGTGACTATTGAAAGTCAAGATCCTAAGTTAAAAGGATTTCCTGACGATAGGTTGAATATGTGTACCTGTACCCTTAGTATGAATTTTCTTAACCTTTAACGTAATCGAATCGAGAGCGCGTTCTGCGCTCTGATTGGCCGGCTCGAATGAACCAACTAATCAGAGCGCCGAACGCGCTCTCGTTTCGATTACTTTAAACGTAAAGCAAACTCATACTCATACTGAATGCAACTTTGTGCAGTCAATCTAAGTTTACCTAATAAACCACAATATAATCCAAGCCCAAACAACAAAATACTTACACAACGTTATATAAAAGGAATAACGTCTTATCGATCTTGTCTAGCTTCTGCTCGTGCATTATTATTCCCGTGGAAAACCGCTCCTTACCCCGGGCAGGGTCCCATGGGACGCGGTGTCCGGCTCTGGGTACTAGCGTGGACCTGGATACACGATACCGAACGTCTTATTACCAGAAGACAGGAAGATAAAGAAGGTTTATTCTTGTTTAAGAGAACAGGGACCTACTCTGGTTCTCGAATCCGAAGTTTCGTTTAATCTTCGGCCGTAGGTTTTATTGATTTACTAATAAAATAACTTAACAAACATCAGAACCTATTTATTTATCTTCATTTCATTCGTTCATTTTTGTTTACGAAAGTTCGCAATAAATGGAATTGTAGTACGAAATCTGCGAATTTTCTCGTTTAGAACTTATGACGGTAGCCTTATTGTATGCTATTACATAAATGTGGGTGTTGATGAGTTGTTATAATGATGGGCCTTCTGTACATCTTATTTGGCGACTTTACGTTTTACGACAGTAGCTATCTTTATTGCAATGTAGCTATAATTTGATTTTTGCGATATTGCTCTAAGAGGTATCGTAACTGTGTTCGTGGAGTAGGCTAAGAAATGTTGGTGAGGACAACATTTTAAGTAGGACACTTTGTGGTCAACATTTTACGTAAAGTAGCTATTTCTATATACTTGTAAACTATACCTAATTAGTAGTGTTCATCATTGATTGATTTAATCTAATCTAAGTAATCAATTTAGTAGGTACTAATAAAAGTAAAAGGGTCTTATTAAAATCGAAACAAAGTCGTCAATTTCGAAGCAGATTCAATAAGAACAGAAGATAACAAGTCCTTAACAGTTCAATACTCCGTAGAAATGAGCAAACGGAAAGTCCTCGAAATCTTTTTTTCTTTCAATTTCGTTCCTAAATTCAATACGAACGGGGTAAAACAAAATCACGAGGCGAGAGTTGCCAATTGGGGAGTGTTTGTCGTATTGGTGTGGAGTGTGTGCGCCGAGCCGTCGTGATCTGCACTCGAATGCATCGAAAGGGATGCACAATCCATACAAAGTGAACTGCGGATTCAGTCAGTCGTGATTTTTCCTTACTACCGTATATCCTGCTTCAGATTGCTTTGCAGGAAGCCTCTAAGACTGACTCATTCGAAGATTTGTATAGACTTCAATGTTTGTTTATTGGAGTCCACTCTGTACTAATGCTTTTTGGCAAACGGACAATGTATTTCAATGACAACGGGTTTGGCGCATAATGTGACGTCATATTTATTTTTCTCTTATTGTTAGAATAAAGACTTGTGGTGACTCATGTAACTATTGGTTTCGATAGTAGTGTAGTTGAGTGTAATCTTATAAAATAATGTTCTAAGATTAAGTAAATTGGTAAAGTGTTACAGAACTTGTCCAGCGCTTAACTGCTCACAGATTAAACTTTTCTTCGACAACTCACTTAGCACGGTTAAAACTGGTTTCAGTTAAAATGTTATCGCCGAGTTCTAACTTATTTGCAGTAAAAAACGCACACTTCATTTTTAGTTTCATATAAAACTTGCACTGGTTAACAAGTTCGATAAAAATTCCGGTAGCTAAAGTTTTAGTGCTTTTAATAAGAAAATTTTATAAAAGGTTAAGACTAGTAACGAGTTTTATCAAAGAAAAATCACTATCTGAGGAACATCGTTCAAAAGATTTCTGTATAAAGATGAGATTTTATATCTGCCCTAGTGGCTTATAGAGGGCAGATGGTAGTAGTTGTATACAGACACTGATTAGTTAGCCGAATTTGATTAACACCCAGTGAAACACCGGTAGCTAAAGTTGTCCTGTGCTCACTTACTTTTAATCCCATTTAATTAGTAGCTCATGGACTGCATCGAAAGCATGTAATGCAGGGATATCCCCTCATTAATTAGCAATCTGTGTAGCTGAACTTTTAAATAGCTGTTTTATTTTTAAAATAATATCGAGTTAAAAAGCGCCTGCATTTAATGTCCCGTTTATGCCAGTTACCGTAGAAATAAATGAGTTTATAGATTGGCCCACTTTCCGCTTTTAACGGCGACTTTAGATTGACTTTTGCATTTTATTTCTTACCTGGTGCATTTAGATTTCCATTTCCCATTGTAATTAAATTGTACAAGTTTGCTGAAGTAGCTAAGAGTTCTTCGTTATCTTGTAGCTCCGTCTCGATATAATTTTACACGGAATGAATGAAAAATGAAGACTTTCAAGAAATTTATTTCTTAGTCATTACCTTACTTCCAAATTGTAATATTAATATTGAAATGCGCTTTACTTGTGAGTTTAAGTGAAATTGGTAACCGATTTAGATACTTAATACAACTTTTTGTATCGTCACGCTTTTTATCCCTGAAGGGGTAAGCAGAGGCACGTAATGCCACTGTACATTGTACACCCACTTTCATTTATCATTTATTTATCACCATTTGTGTTATAAGTCTCATGTAATAGGGGGTAAACCTATTGCCATATACAGGGTACAATCCCAGACTTCGTGCTTATATTGTCAAATTTTTAAAAAATCGAAAATAGCCTTTAAAACTTTGCCCGACCCGGGAATTGAACCCGAGACCCTTTGCCCGGCAGTCACACTTGCGACCACTCGGCCAACGAGGCAGTCTTAATACAACTTTTATTATGTCAAAACTGGGACATTCTTTACCTAATCTTTGTGTAGAATAATAAATGAAAAATGATGACGTCAGCGAGTAGATTAAAAGGCCCATTAGTTTCATAAATGTAGGTAATATGTGTGTTGTTGCTTCACCTGAATGCTATACGACTTTTCACTTCACGCTGCCTAACTTAATTATATTAAAATGTTCATATTATATAGACTTCGTTGCGCACTCTACTTTCGCAATCTATCTGAACATAACTGCATTGCAATTAATTTAATTTGATTGACCTTACCTTTTGAATTGTTTCTTAGATTTGTGTTGTTTTTTATTCTATTCTTTATATATGGAACTGTGTTTTTTTATGCCGGTCTGTTGTAATATTACTTTGGGCTAGATTTTAAAGAATTTAACCTCGCACCATCTTTTTAAATTGCACATTCATAATAGTTTTAACATTAAGCATTGATTTACTTAATTCAAGTAGCAAATATAAGTCTCGTTGTTTAATGGAGTAAACAAGTTTAAAGTAAGGAAACGTTCTTATATAAATAGTGATTGGACATAATGGCACAATTCGAACTAAGAACATTATCCGCAAACAACTTATGATTGCTTTTATAAAGACTAGTTAAGTTGCTACCGATTTATTGTCACTCGGAATTGTGCAAGTACATTTAGAGTTAATAATAAATCATGTCTACAAATACATTATTTACGTTTTAGCAACAACGAAATTCAATGATAAATGTAGTTTTAACAATCTCGTGATTTAAGACAATGTGGTCGCCGCGGTCAATTTTACAAATTGATCGTCAATTGTGTTTTCGACAGCGAAATGGCGTCGAAATTGTTTCGAATAACATGCGATTGTATCATTGTTCTACTGCGGTTGGATCGCATACGAAACAATACAATTATTACTCGAATACTCGAATATTAAGTCCGCCAATACAAATTGTTAGGTTAATGGAGATAGGTACGATAATTGATACGTATGTAGGTAATTCTGTAATTACACTACTGTACTGTACTGTTGTTGGGATTACCTACGATTTAGTCGAGTTATTTCTTCATTACTAAAGTACAACTTTACTCTTTGTGGACCAGAAAGAAATGGCAATAAGTTATGTAGTAGCAACAGGGATATAACATAATATTCTGATTTTATAGAACCTACAAGTTCTGATTTCAGCTTGCACGGAAAAGCCATTGTTAAATAAGCTACGACAGGTCAATGTGCTTTTGTATAGGAACATGTAGTTTGGTTTTTGTAATAGCTATACTACCAATTACAATTACACTAATTGTATATTGTATTGAACTGTCGGTATTTGAGCTAATAATGAAGTCAGTAAATGGAAAGGAAGGCGTGGCAGGGCCAGACCGGTTTGGTAGCGAAATATCCTTGTATTGGCGCTAAGGTGATCTAGTTGGCCGCGGCTTGAGGTACTTTGTGCAAGTACAGTAGAATGCGGACGCAGCCCACACCCTGCCTTTATGTCAGCCTACTAGGAAGTTAGCGGGGTTCTGGTTTTTTACATTACGTGATACAGTTTTTTATTACGCACGGTGAGATAAAAGCAATAAAAATAAACATTACCATACATGAATAATGCTTACGATTTTGCTATAACGCGAAGGGATTTCTGGTTAATATTTTGATATAATAGGCAACTATGTAAATAAATGCAACAACAGGGTGTACATTTTCATGAATGAAAAACAGTTTTTCTTGTGTAATTCTAAGTTTATTTACAAAGTTCAGTTATCGTCAACTGACGCTTGCTCGGCCCTCAATCCATCCTAGCAACAAAACAAACAACATATGTATACCTGTCCATTAACTCACAATATCACAGCAAACAACAATTAAGAAATGCTTTTGAGCGGAGTACGCACACTGCCGCCCCTCGATGACTCGGCGAGTTGCTAATTGATGCGTGCTTTTTACGTGTTTCGACCTTTACAAATCGCCGGAGCCCTCTCTATAAATTAGATTTATACTTTGTGGAATGAGTAGGTGTAGCCATCGGGTGCTCTGTTCAGGCTGAATTTGCCGGGAGGGAAGAAGCGGGTCGGCTGCTGCGTCGTGGGCTCATAGTACTGTTGCTGTTGACGAGGCTGCGAGTACTGAGCGGGCTGCGTGTATTGTTGAGATGAGGGCAGGCCACTGTACTGCGCTTGCTGTGTACCGGGGTAGATGTTGTTAGACTGGTACTGGGGCTCAGGCTGGTACTGGGACTGGGGCTGGGGCTGGTACTGAGGCTGAGGGGCTGGCTGGAAGTGCGCCTGGGTCTGGTACTGCTGCTGTGGCTGTGTGTACTGTTGCTGGGGAGCTTCATAGTTCTGCTCGTACAGCTCTGGGTGGTACTGACCGTCATCCTCGTTAGGTTTGCCACCGTAGTTGCGCGCGGGCTCAGGGGCCACGTACTGTTGGGGAGCACTGTATTGTTGAGATTTGTAATCCGGTGAGTTGTATCGTGGGTCGGGCGTGTATCCGGGAGTGGGCGCGGCAGCTTGGGGAGCGGTAGGGATGTGGTCACCAACGGCTTGGAATCCATTCTTTCCCGCGATGTAGTTCACTGTTTTCCTCTGTCCACTGGGGTCAATGTACGAGTAACTTCCTCTCCTGTTGCCGTCAGCGTCAGTTTCTTCTTTGAAGTTAATTCCATCTTCCTGTTGGTAGGCGGCTCCGAAAGCACCGTTTCCACTGAGATACCGCGCTTCCTGTACGATAGCTGCTGTCTTCGGGTCGCCCGCGTACTTGGGCACACGTCTACCTCCTTCTTGCTGTTGGCACGTCGCGGCTGCGATCACAAAGGTAAATATAATGAGCCTGTACATTTTGTACGTCCAAAATGTGCACTGCCCGCGTGAAAGTAACAAAGTGTGTCGTTGCGGGCGGGTGAACTTAATATATACGGCGAGTAGAGGCCTTGACGTGTATTGGAAGGGCTCGCGGGTTCGACCGCGAAAATCTTATTCAAGCAAGCTCCAGTCAGGCTCGGATGTATGGTATTCATCAGGGAAGTGACATTAAGGTGAAGAGAGCAGGTGACGTCCATTGGAATGAGACCGGCCATGTGTAAATGTCAACGAGTAGGCAGTCAATTTTAGAACGAGCTTTTTAAATATCTGAGTAAAACGTTCCATGTTTGAGTTTCGGATATGCTCGTATTGTTCCTGCATCGACTAAATGAATATAGTATTGCGGAATATACAGTTCCGAAATACTGAAATATATTTGAATTTTCAAGTTGCAGATGAAATTGTCGATCCGTGACAATTAGCGTATATCCAGAATTCGTTTAGATGTCAGGATATACACACGTGCTCTGTGGTCGGACTAATTAATGTTTGAAATGTAATTAAATAACTCATCATTAAATTGGTTAACGATTAAAATTATTATGATTTGTTTAAATATTTGGGTATCAAATATCACCTAAATAAAGCTTTAAATTATCATTGTGGTACAGTTTTTGTGCGATTGACTGCTGATTCGATTCTCTTACATACATATAATTGTGGAATTAATTATATGTATATTTCAACATCCAGATCCTGTCTAACAGAAAAAATAAGACATTAGACAGTACAGGACTTCAGCATCTATTACACAGAAAACAAAGTGCACATTCCTTTATATCTAAAACTTGCAGGTCATTGTTCGTACCGACTACTTATGTATGCAACTAGCAATCATTGATGGCAGATAATGTCAGATTCACACCGATACGAGATAGTGACACTAGCTAATGTTTTAAGTAGAACATTACTTTTGCAATTTCCTCCATGCTACTTATCATAACTCCATAGTTAATTCTTTTGTTCTTAACATTAGTCCACGCTAAATCTATTACAGTTCTCACAGCGAATTTACGTAAGTCAGTCATGTTGGTAAATATTAATACCTACTTTATATACTTAGAGTTCCGTAACATAAGAGTGTTGCCTATTAGAAATCTTACATAATATCACACCTGTTCTTTGAAGGATTTAGTACTTAGTTCCTATTATCACCAGTTTCTATTATAGGGCTTTTTGCTTCCCATTCTATTAACTAGTGAAAATGATATTAAAAATCTATTCATTAAGTTTTTAATAAGGATCATAATTAATTTGAGTTCTAGTTATACAAAGTGAATTGTAAAGCAATTGTTAGACAATGCAATTCCAAACATAATGCCACAATTTTTTTCTAAATATTTTTTTTTCTATATCCACGGGCGTAGTAAGGAACCAGGTTTTACTCGCGTGCTCGTGGCATAAAAACTAATCTATCACCTAAGTCAGCTCATACCCTGTCTGTATACCAAATTTCATCAAAATCCGTTCAGTAGTTTTAGTGTGATTGACGGACAAACATCCAAATAAACCAACTTTCACATTTATAATATTAGTGTGATAAAATAAAGTAACAATGTATACAGAACCCTAAGTATACGAGTATGACTAGCGTTTACCCGGTTTTTATACCGCTTTGTTGTTATGTTTTATTCTACTTAACGTATTAGACATAATGTAATGTAATTATAACGCTTATTGCATTTAACCTGAATACTTGAGATTTACGTAAAGTGACCTGTCAATGGCACCCGCCATTTTTTTTATCATTGTGAATCAGATTCGCTAATTATAAGTCAGTGAGTCAGTTTAGGTTAGTATAAAAACTACGTTTAAGGCAATAGCGGCCTATTTTTATACAATTCGGCGTTTTTATATACAAACAGTTAGATTCTCTATAACAATGACAATGAAGTTGGTATGATTTGATTGGTAATATCGTTTTGAACTTGATGACGATTGTTGTATGTTATTTATTATATTTATATTATATTAGTTCCTTGTTCCCTAGGGAAATGTAGAATTCTTATTCTGTACATGCTTTTTGCTAGTTTATATGTTTTTATCGTATTGTAATAAAGGTCAAGAATATTGCTAAACAATGACTTCGATTCAGTTGCGAGCTACATTTGAGTATTTTGAAATCCAAAAGGCTGAATCCGTTGCCGAATAGGACCGATGACGCTTGACTGGATCACTGCTACCTCTCTTCAGTTATGAAACACTAGAATCATCATGTCTTAAGTCTACATATTGTTATGTTCTTGATTTCCATAACATAATTCTGACCTATTTATTCTACGACTCAATTCTAAAACAATAAATATTAATGTTTTCTACTCACATCATTGATGAAAGCGAGCGTGAAACTATCAATTTTGAAGGCACAGTTTGATTCTTATGTAATCCGTTATGGAATGTGAAGTAGGCTAGCCATTCATAGTAAGACCATCGATTGAAGATAAAATAATGCAATAAGAAACACAATAGCTGGTCAACCTATACTAACATGTAAATTTTCTGTGGCAGACTTTGAATCTTATCGCATTCATGTTTAGGTTGAAAATCTGTTAAAGAAATTGGCAGTTTAGTGTACGTTGATGTGCCGGTTAACCTACCGTTATCGTCATAATTGTTCGTGAAGATTGATTACTGTTGTATCTGTAATAGAATCTCTGTGTTGAAAAACAATAAGATTGCATTTTTTATTGTACATATAGTTTCATAACATGTGCCTAACTGGGTCTGGGTTGATGTGTTACTGAGTTAGTTTCTGTTAGTAAACGCGCCTATTATTATGACACACAAAACAATTCTGGACGTTGCCTGTTCAGTTCGTTACCGGGTCGGATAAAGTGCATATTTGTGTGCTTTGAAGAATCTGGCATTTGAATCACATTCATAAAATGTTAGGTCTTAGTTTTTATATGTATTTACTGAGTAAAATAAAATTCCGCATGTAAGAAAATAAAGTAAAACGTTACGTCAGAAATTCATGTTAACTCCTTTGATATCTTCACGTCATAACATATCAAATAACGCAGTTGTCAATGTCATGTCAACGTTGGGTGAAAAGGTCATGACATGACATTCGTCGATGTCATCCTACTCCTGGTTTTAAATTAAATTCCCTCTTGATATTTTTTTTATTAATTCCATTAAAATAGAAATAACGGTTTCGTATTAAATGTGAATACTACGAATTACTTACAAAATTTTAAAAAAGGAGATGAGAATGGTTTTTTAGGACCTTTGATTGTGTCGCTGGTGGATATTGGATTCTTCTCATCCGGAGAACAGTATTAAACACTCAAAGTGGTGATTTTGATAACAAACTTATAATTTCAAACTATAGGTCCGAGTTTCTTCCCAATGGTTTCCTACACCGTTTGTCAAAGACGGCTATATCAACTTTAAAAGTTATTAAACTTAGTAGATCACTAGAAAAATGTTTCATACATCGGGCATGGCTATTTCATTAATCTAATTTAATTACATATTATTGTTGTATTTGCTCAGTGTTTAAATATTTCGACACTTAGGTAAGCAATGGCTACGTATAATTAATCACTTTCAAACAATGTAACATTACGTAACCCATAATATTCATTTAATATACACATTCTATAATAGTTAATTATCTAAAGGTAGTATAGTCCCTTAATCACGACACAGAGCAGCACGCAGCAGAGCCCGAGACAGAGCAAGAGTGGTGCCAAATATCCACTTACCGTCACAATATGACACAAATCTGGTAACTCAAAACAATCTAGTTTAATAACTTTAAGCGTGAGAGAGTCATGCTTCGGCACGAATGGGCTCGACCGGAGTGATACCACGATCTCACAGAAATCCGACGTGAAACAACGCTTACGTTGTGTTTCGTTGAGTAAGTGAGGTTACCGGAGGCTCAATTACCCTTTTCTCGATTGGGAATATTTTCCCAATTCCCAATTGCCTAAAATCCCCCAAAGAGGCCGGCAACGGACTTGTAACGTCTCTGGTGTTTCGGATATCCATAGGCGGCAGCGATTGCTTACCATCAGGTGATCCGCGCGCTCGTTTACCGGCTTATAGCTTAAAAAAAACTACAGATAACTTTCTTCCAAGTGTTGTCATAATTCTCCAAGTCATACTCATGACGACCTTGCCTACGATGTTATGACTTGCAACTTGCAGTTTATGTAACTAGTCCAATGTGATACGGTTTTAGTATTCCTGTCTGGTGACCGACGGTGACGACGCCTGGTTAAGTCATAAGCCTACGTAATTTGCACTGTATTGCATTTGCTTTTATATCTGTGCTACCTATCATGTTGGAGTTATATTTCCACTAAAATACCTACCTACACCTACCACCTATATCTAGTTACTATAGGGACATAGTTACCTAATATCATTATTTTCCTATGTATTTGTCATACTTCACTCTGAGAGCTATATTATTATTTGTCTCTTTTAGGTCATCGTCTTTATAAGGGTAGAGGCCATACGCGAAAGCGTAGGTGGCTCATAAATCTAATAATGCACTTATCACTTAATGCAGTTAGTCTTAATGTTACTTGAATAACATTTTTTTAGGTTTTTATGGTCGTCATTTGCAATTCCATATGTTATATGAGCATGTTTATTAGAGTTAAAAGTTAGAACTAGTACCTTATGCTTAGCCGTACCTAAGTCTATGTTCAATAAAACACAACAAAAAGGCATATTCATATACAAAGTTAAAGAGAACATTTGTCTTTTCACGCGAAAGTAGAGTTTACCATGTCCATGTATAAATTCTGTACTCGATATTTCCCGAACATATAAATCCGAGTGGATTAAGATTGTATCTCCTATGATATAAGTTGTAGCGCACTCGACCAGTTTGCCTTCAGCTGACACAAGTGCTATGCGAAGATTGTACAGCGTCTTGTATATGTATGAGATGGCTACAGTCTTGCTTTTCTATGGAATACTTTGTTGTGATTAAGTTACTTAGATACCTATATAGCAACAATGAATATCACGCGTTTTTCCAAAATATCCCAGATATGTTCGTTTCAGGTTGATGTGTGATTGTGTTAAATCACTTTTAAAAATTGTGTTGTAATTCAGTTAATCTTTAGGAAATAAAATAATATTTCCTCCCCCACAAGTTTTTAGTAATTAAAACCACAGGAAGTGACATCAAATTTATATACCCACCTAAACCATAAAAATCTACAACACGCCTAATATCTCAATCGACCGTGGCTACCCGACAAGGTATAATTACAGTCACAATTATTCAATATCAAACCAGTGCATACACTTGCTCTAATTAAAACAAATCTATGGCAGTTCTGATTTCACGTGCAAGTCGAGTGCTCAAAAGGTCAGTGGTTGCCCGCGATCAAGGCTGTTCGAACCGAGAAGGTATGCGGTTCAGAATTCCGTCCAATAACTCCGACTGACGCATTGATTTTTTTCGGAATTTAGACAGTCATTGGTGATACAATTATGTACAGAGGCTTTTTGTAATAGAGTTGAAAATCGATCAAATATTTTTGTTAGTTAAGGGTAGTTGGTTATCTTGATGTGTGTTTCAACAGTTAGGTATGTCCTTTTTGTTAGTTAAGGGTAGCTTGATGTGCTTTTGATCAGTTATGTGCAAAAATTTAATATTCGGCAAGACTAGTAACTTTGCGTATATTTGTTTTGTCATTCATAAGATAATTATGGTTAACAATTTAAAATGAGATTTACATCTAAGTCATGTGTAATAATTAATATTTTTTTGTATGGTATTAGCCGGTAAACGAGCAAACAGAACACCTAATGGTAAGCAATCGCCGGCGCTTATGGACACCCGAAACACTAGAGGCGTTACAAGTGTGTTTTTTGGGGTTTAGGAATTTAAGGGTTGTTGGGAATTGGGGATTAGAAAGATTGGGAAGGGGGTAATTGGGCCCCCGGTATCCTCACTCACACATTGAAACACAACACACGCAAGTTGTTTCATGTCAGTTTTCTGTGAGGCCGTATTATCATTCATGCCGAAGCATGGCTCTCCCACACTTATTATCTGCTAATAAATAAAATTCCAAACAAAATTTTCCGATAGAATTGACTACCTATCTTATTTTAATTTCATCTACCCTGTCATAATGTATAATAAGAATCTTGACAAACTTCTTAATATAGCTTCGAAAGTTCTTAAGTAAAATTAATCTTAAAGTATTTTTGTCGCTGAGTGTACTGCCGACAAATCCTGTAAGTAATTACGAGTCTGTCGGTCTGTATTGAAAGTTGTTTTAACAAATACTTAAATTAAAAAGTACCTATACAATATGTATTGCGGAAATACATGTGTGTTTCTAGGTACTGTTACTAAAGCGGATATTACTAGTAATACTTAAGTCACGCCTTTTATAGACCGAAAAAAGTATAGGCAGAAATGTCCTAAGCTAATAACAAAATGTCGTCACTTGACGACATTTTGGTTTTAACTAACATATAAGTGACACTTAATAGTACAAGTAAGTGATTAGTTTAGGTGTTCCCTCACGAAGTAACTCTTAGTTCTAATTCTAAATAATCTCTTAACTACCATGAGGGGTCTATTATGATAGAAGGTGTACTTATTACAACAATAAGATATTTTGGACTCTGTGACATATTGGATGGAAAATGTTTACTCTATTCCTTAAATCCTTTATATATTTTTCCTAACGTAGTCCCCTCGTAAACGAAGGAGTCTATTATACCACAAGGGATTAAATTGTTCACACGAGTGAACAAATTATATAAGTGTTACAAAGTACGTACTAACGTAATTAGTTAATAGTTTTATGTTTATCATTTAACATTATAATTATTATGACTATAATTAATTTGTCGTTTCACGTCTTTATGTAAATAATTTTCAAGAAGATGAACATGTAGAGGGCAAGCTTAACTGAGTAAAGAGTGGGACATATCTGTAACACAGGTTCAACCTTTAACAGACACCAGTCTCATAGCTGTAGAAATTTATAAATGTTAAATTGTAATAGCTTGAGAAAATAAAGATTTTTTATTATTATTTTTTTTATTGTGATATAGGTGTCCATCTAGTATATTACTATATAAACTATTGTTCTATGTTTTTAAATGATAAATGATATTTATTTTGCAAATAGGTTATAAAATAACACTTTTACACGTCAATCTCTTAAATAACTAGATTTATGATAAGTTATTGTATTTCCTTGACTGGATGAAAACATAGTGTGGGAAATAAGTTACTGGACCAAAAGCTTTACTTTTTCCTTTCTTTAAAAAAAAACGTTGCGAGACTGCCCATACTGCCCACAGTATGATGTTCTCCTGTGTCGTGGGTGTGGTTCACAAACAAAAAAATCTCATACACATGACACCCAGACCCGAAACAACAAATTGTGGATTAAACAAAGAGTTGCTCCGTGCGGAAATCAAACCAGCTATACGTTGCACGGCAGCCAGTTGCCCAGCCACCGCACCAACCGAGCAGTCAATACTATTCTGCAATAGACATTTTATCAATAAAAACAACCTAAAACCACCCATTCTGTGCAATATTGGGCAATACTAGACAGTTATCATAAATACTTGGTAAGCGAATGCGTGGCCCAGTAGGTATCTGATATTCTACGATTTCACAACGACTATTGAGGCTTGGTAGACAAAAACAGTGAGATATAGGTACGTGTATATCTATCTATGTATAGGCAGTGTTTGAAAGGAGTTCGGTAGATATAGGCATTGCTTTGTTTTGCTATTCAATTGCAAGTGAACGTGGATTTTATAGTGTAGGCTGGATTAGGTCATGCACTAAGTCTTGTATTATATTTTTCGAACTTGTAAGTCCTCTGGTTTTGCGTGTGTCAATGGTTAGTGCTGATTGCTTACTTGCTGATCCGTCTTCCCGTTTGTCTGTGCTACTACTGAGAAAATTTCGAAAAGCCGAAACCAGTCCAGTAATATTTTGCCCGACCCAGGAATCAAACCCTTTGCCCAGCAGTCACACTTGCAACAATTCGACCAACGAGGCAGACAGAGCAATATTTTTGTCTTGTAAAGTTATTACAAGTTTCGATCTAATTGTTACATTCCTATTATCACTCCAGTTACCAAATAATGTAATCAAGTAAAATCAACTTTGATTAAACTAGGAACCGAATCCAAGATCGTATTCCTACCCGTGTAACTTGCACTCAACCAACAAAGGAGCTAAGCAATAACACTCCAAGAAAAGGAAATGAGATATTCCTACAATATTACCAGGCAAAATTCATTCAAATATCAACCTTATGAACACTGCATCACTGCTATATTATTCAGGAACATAAAAACTATGGTTTCAAGGTACTTTTCCTCACGACTTCGCTTCAGGTAGTTTCAAAGAGCAAGTCAGAGGGATACTTCTTTTTGGAATATAAGAGTGTAAATGTTTTGCCGAAAAACGAGTTTTGCGATATTATAACGCAATGTTAGTTTTACTTCGGTCCCGAAATAAGTTTTTGCGTGTTCGCCAGTAGTTTTGTTTGTAGTACATTTTCTTTGATTAATTACATCCTCACAGGCTGGTGTCCAATTTAGGTGACGTTCCTCTTACGTACTTCTTTTTTGTTATGATTTATACATTTAGAACTTACATCAGTAAGTTTTTGTGTGTTCTGTTTTCAATTGTTCGCCTTTACTTATTTCAGTTAGGTTATTATTTTCCAAGTAAACTATGTACAAGTATAATACCTACGGCTTTTTGATTGGTGGAATTGAAATTTTTCATACAATTTATTTTATATTCGCAGTAGCAGAATTGTGCCCGATAAACGACTTATTTCTCATCTCATCTGTTAAAAAGTAAATGTGTATAATGTTTATTCATGGAAATTCTATGAAAATTCATTTACATACTATATGTATTTTCTGATAATAGGTATCTAGTGATTGTATATGTATAAATTCTTTGATTCTTAATAGACTTTTGAGTAATACATACATAAATACAACATTAATTTAAAAGCAGAGGTAGCAATAATACAAATAAAACACAAAATAAATACGTTTAAAGTTGAATGTAAATAATTATGTACTATTTAACTCACATGGGTTTATTTTATACACGTCAATGTTTGTATAACAAAATAACGAGAAATTCATGAAGTTACTTTTGATATAAAGAGTAATAAATTACACAAAATATGTATTCCGTTCGTACTCGTGTCACTTATATTTTTATTTTGTGCTCTATTTATATTAAGTCAGAGGTTTATTTTCAATATCAATTTAAGAGTAACATAGGTAGGTACTATGAATGTATTATTATTAAGTAGATATTCGATTTTTTTATAAAAATGAGCAGAAGGATTACCTGATGGTAAGCAATCGCCGCCGCTCATGGACACCCGAAACACCAGAGGCATTACAAGTACGGTGTCGGCCTTTTGAGGTTTAGGAACTTAGCGTTGTTGGGAAATCGGCTATTTGGTAGATTGGGTCTGCGGTAACATTCCTCACACAACAAAACACCACGTAAGCGTTGTTTCACGTTATTTTTTTAATATTAGATTTTATTGATCCCGATCACAAACAGTCATAATTTTTAAGGGCGAGCCTCTAGTAGCCCACACAAGAAAAAATAAAGCTCCCGCGTAAAATGCTAAAAACGAGAGTACTCACATGGCTCTTGCAAAACTGAAAATAAACACACAACCACTCTTACTTTTATTACTAATACTTATGCAACTTTCATAAGGAAACACGTCAGTTAGTATAATGGACTAGTACCTAAACCTACCTTTACTTGGCCAAGAAACTAACATAAAAGGAAACTCCACTTACCTTACATGTAAACGTAAGTATTGTAACTAATCCAAAGTAAAAGAAAGGTTAAGTACTTCCCAGTTATCCCATTTTGTTTTGTGAGGCCATAAACTCTTTAATACGAATTGGTGAGGGTTGAATTTACTTATGTTGGTACTTGGAGCACCCGCCGTCTCCCTTTTACAATTTAATGTTCAGTACTTAGGTGAATAGAATTGAGTGCAAGGAAAAACTTACGAAGTGCGAGTTAACTATTGGCAGGCATCGTTGGTGATAGGTGAAGCATGTACTGAGGCAATTTTATATACTTACCCATTTAATTAATAACAATCTATAATTCGTAGAAAACTCATAGCAATTTAACAAAGTTACAAACCTATAAAATAACTTATAAAGTTTTTAACAGCCGTATAAAGTTCTTCTATACATATAATTCTGTAATAAAAATACCCACCTTTATACTAAACGGAGAGTAAAATAAATAATAGCAATAAGTTCACCATACAGATGCTATTATATCCTTTGTGTTGCCCAGCAGCAGCACATTGTGTTCACGCACGCACGGACCGAAGTGCGACCACTAGCTGGAAAGTTAGTGCCCTGGCCATTGTTTTGTTTGTTGCCTTTCTTAGAGGAAAACTGCGAATGGAGATTAATTTATTACGTCGCTGAGAAAACATGGAAAGCGGTGGAAAGCTCTCTATTAAGACGAGCGGGCGGGGAATAGAACGATTAATTATGATTTCTTTTAACGCCGTCGGACGTGGCTGGTCGTCTCGCATCCTTATTACGTGTACCGATGGGAATTTTAATGTATATTCAGTGCAGCTGCAGGCTGTGCACTCATTAATTTCTCCAGTAACTGGTCTCGACTGTACTTGCCAGTGTCGGCTGTGTTGTAGGTGAATGCTATTAATTAAAAGAGAAAATGTTCACCGATAGTGCATATTTTATTTAAAGGACGATTGTAAAGGCTGATTTCGACTTTTATGTCTACAACATATTTGGTAAAACCTTGTTTTGGAAATTAAATTTGAGTATAATTACCGATGCGAAGCGATACGTTCCCGTCGGAGTGGTTTTGACCTTTACGTCAAATCTCATTAAGATTAGCTGTGATAACAGTCATTGCAAAATCCTCGAGATTATGTACATAGAGACAACTCTCGGAACCCACCAAAATATATTTATGTAGTTGTATCGCAATCTTTACAGCATCTGTTTTATTGCATAATGCTTTGAATACAGCACCATTTTTATATTAACAACACACTCTGTCATGGCTATTACATAGACAGACTTGTAATCATATCCTAAAACAACACGGAATAACATGGAAATAGTTTCCTTCAACCCAAAAAAATAAGGAACAGAATTGCTTACACCTCAGTTGTAACACCGAATTCGGACCTGTATTTCTGGAGTTGTCCGCGAGACGTCATCGTCATTTCTTATAATTACTTTTTCCCTACCGTGAACAGGCTCAAGATTAATACCACCTAATTGCCGATCTATTCAGTGTTCTTGCTGCAAGAGCTCAATTAATATCTATTAGGATTTTTGCGACACCTCACCCATATTTAAATTCATTATCAAGTGCCCTGATTCGATGATATTAATTTTAATTAAGAATTTTACGTTTACTACAGACGTTTCCATTTTGTGGACGTTTCATTTTCTGTTAGTCTCATCTACAGTTGTTATAAAGCAATTTCAAATAATATGAATTGCCTTGAACCCTATTTGAATTAGTTGATTTGATCAGATTTAGCATTTGACATATCTCTTGTTATGGTAAATTAAAAGTGTTTGTACTATTTTACTTGTATAATTCCTTTGTTCGAATGAGAAAATTGATTTTGTCTTACGTAGGAGTATAAATAGGTGAACTTTAATAGCTAGTGATTAAACAGCGGTCTGATGAAAATTGCATCGAACGATGTTGGGCGTAATTGTGCATGGTACGAAAAGCCGCAGCTCAGACCGCAAACTTACACCTTTACCTAACGTTTAAAGCGATTCATTTGCTGTTCAAAAGCATTACTATCGAAATTAATAATTATGTTGATAGGTGAGCCATGTTGGCAAACTTAAATATTGATAGGTCCAAGGATTGATCCTTGAGGCATTCCTTTTGGATTAAGAAATAGATGCCAATCTTTCCATGACTTTCATGAACCTAATATTACAATGAGGCTAAAAATCTTACTGCTAAATTGGGTATACAAGTTCATTCAAAACTTGCGAAGATTAAAAATAACAATATTGAGTTACACTCGTAACTTGTAACGGTTCAGCGTTCAATATGACTAGCAATTCAAACCTTTCAAAAATATTGTATGATACGTATTCACCTTTATATTTATTTTCATTGTTAGTTTTTTCCATTGTTCTAGCTGTCATTCTATTTGGAGCTATACCTATCTGAATTATTTTCTATTCGCTTGTTGGCTGTCATGTGCAAGTGACACGGAACGGGCTCGCGTGATTGTGGTGTGGATGCAATGTCGTTTCGACTTAGCTCTGTATGTTAGTGCTAAACCTAACTGGCTTTTTGTCCTTATCTTGAATTGCTTTGGTAGTATTGGTCAACTCTTAAACTAGAATCAGGCGTGATTTCTAGACTGATTAAATAATTATTGAGGTTTTTAGCACCTGTTAGACTTACAACGTGAGATTGCTAATTGTGTTCGTAGTTTTATTCCATATTGTATCTAATCATTAGGTAATAATACTAATACAGTTTGTCCTTTTCATCCAATAATGTTTGTACAAATAAAGCCAAAACAAACAAATATCCACTAATTTAATTTAATAAATAAGGAAGGTATTACGAGCCGACCGTATTTTCTTATCATTCGTCTCACATTTATTCATCTCCGTTTGGGCTTCGGCCTTGAATTGACATTTCCGGAGTTCCGATTTCATAAAGGGACTTCCTAAACGAATGTACCTAAGCGTCTGTATATCGTATAGTTCGGTTTTCTTTTGCCATTGTCCTTTGCGGTGTGATCAAAGCTTTTATTGGTAAATATATAAACGTGTTTTATCCTTTTAGTTTGTTCTGCTTTTATGTCAATTTACACCGAGAAAGAATGCCATTTTGATTTATTTTGTAAAATTATATTGAAATATCTGGTGTATGAGTGCTCTTTTATTCTATTTCGTGAGAATTTAATTTAAACCGAGGAGAAAATAGCAAAATTTCTGTTTGATTTTAAAACAAATACGTATTTTTCTAATTGCATTCTCCGAATCTTATCAATAGCATCACAGTGTAATCGTATTGGATAATCAGGGAAAATAATGAGTCATTCTATCGTGTTTTATTGCGAAGCCATTTTTCTCTGGTAAATGGGCGCCCGTTGGGAGTTCCCTCAATTTATAGAGAAACGTAGATAGTGAGTTATTAACGATGCTCGTGTTTTATATCATTTAATTATTGTAATTACGAGTGCGTGCGTTGTTATATTAAATATCGTGCATAATGTTTTTAATGAAGTTTATGGCTTTATGCAGTATTTGTTGTTCTATTTCGTAACATTGGTAGACTAGAGTAAGTTAGATTGTAGAATGAGACCATGTGATTGCCCTGGCTTTAACAGGGTTATGGAAAAATGACTTTGATTTAAAAAGTATCATCACGCCTTTTATCTCCGAATGGTTAGGTAGAGGTGCACAACATGGTACGTAATGCCTTAGTACAGTGTACACACACTTTTCACCATTTGTGTTATAAGTTCCATGTCATAGGAAGTGAACCTATTGCCATATACTCGGCACAATTTTAGAGTTCATGCTAATACTGAGATTTTTTTCCTAAAATCGAAAAATGCCTAATAATATTTTTTTGCCCGATCCTTGAACCCAGCAGTGGCAATTAAGTATAACAAATCTGGTTAACCCTACTAATAGAAAAGAGAGTAGTTATATTACTATTCTCATTTATAGTTCAACAACTATGATACGATGTTTTGTTTTTCTATCATCGCGTGTCACACAGTCTGGGTTCCGCTGCGGATATCGAGTACGCAGTTTATATCTCATCGTACCGGCAATTGAAGGTTTCCTGCCTGTGATGAAGGGAAACGTGCATATGGGTTTCAAAGAAGACTGTTTTTATAGGAAAGAAAAACTAGAAAGACTTTGTTTATTGTGATTGTTAGGTACTTTTATTTCTTATCAGGATAGTAAGTTTGTTTGATAGTACGGGATAGAGTTTCTTGAGCAAAATATTCTTAACTTTCACCTAAACATGAATAGATTTTAGCTCAAAGACAAGTTCTATTCAACTTAATATTAATTTCATTAAATAATCGAGTAATTATCATCAATTTAATTGACTGTTTACGCAAATATATTCAACCATGAACACTTCCTGTCAATAGACGACAAGACTTTTAATTTTATTTAATTTCCGATTTGCAAAATCTAATTGCATAGATATTTATCGATACCGAAGTAAGTAACTCATTAAATAATATTAGTAAATCCTATATAGACCAAACTAAGAACATTAAATAAGAATTTTGTAACTGTAGAAACTATAATAGAATTTCGACATATTAACATTATTTTGATAACTTTAACACGTATTACGTTATGGTTTAAAAAATATTTAGAACTACATAAGTTAAGCCACATTGAAAAAAATATTTTGTATCCTTCAAGTGGGTAAGCTCAACGTGTGAGCTACGGACGGGTTTACCGGAGCTCCGGCTCGAAAATCAGGAAAGGGAATGGGATGGAGTTAGTAAGAGTCTGACACTTCCTCTCGCCTTGTCCAAGGCGGGAGAAGTCATTGGATGATTTTCCCCCTTGAAAAAGTGTAAAAAACAAACAAAACATCACAGCATAGTTTCACATTTGTAAGGCCATTACCTAAAATGCACCTAATCTATAATGTAGGAATGTATTTAAGCTAAGAGTATTTGGTATAACTGTTTAAAACTAATTACCTACAGCGAAGTGTTCGTAATTACTAGGAAATACCAATCGCAAGAACTTAACTCCCACTGTGAATCTATAGAAATACGATACAACTAGTTTCTAGTAATTAACTTCCAGAATAAGGTTACGACTACGACTGAGGTCCTTCTCACTGGAATAAGGCTAGAGTTTTTGAAGCGTATAGTTTCATTTGTTGTTAAATTAATTGCAAATGTGTAAATGTTACACATTTTGTTAATACACGTTACATATTTTCTAAATTAAACTGAGAACGATAAATTTTTTGTAATCATTACTTGGCAGTTTTAGTGAGTCTGACTATTAAGAACATGTTGATATAATCAGTATCTCTGATTTACGGTTCAAGTTAGTAATCTGGCCTCTGGTGACTAGACTGATAAATGTGTCTCATCTGGATATCAGATTTCCTAATAAAATGTCAATTATTATGTTATCGGCTTACTCACGTAACTGTTTGATGAGGAACTCGACTAGTTTCAAGCCATGCTAGAGGCTTATATTCATGAGCAGCATTCCGCGACATAAGTGCAGTGCGACGCGCTCGTATACGGTCGTGTTTACAAAACTCGCGAATCGCGCGGCACTAGCCGCTGCCTGCCTAACTATGAGTACCCAACCACTCATAGCCAATGAGTTGCTGGCATTTATTCAACATGCCATCGACACGATGGATGAGGTTAGCATCTTGCAAATCTGCAAATCTAACTTCAAGGAGGAAGACATAAGTAGCGGCAAAAAGTTGCTATTCCAATGTCTTGGAAAGCTGGACGAGATGCCAGCTCGCCGAAGAGACGGAACGGAGAAAAGTGTGCAGGATATAATCACCTTGCTGAAGGTGACAGATCCCGACGACGTGCCTGCTTTCGTGGCAAAGGACCTGCACAAGCTGCCCCCTGTCACCTTTGATCACGTCGATGTTACCCGGTTGCTCAAGGACATCATATCCTTGAAGACAAGCCTGGCGGAGGTACAGTCGAAGCTGATGTCATCCGAAAATACCATCGGAGAACTCCGTGCGGAATTATTGGCATTACGCAACGCTGTACGTTGTAAGTGGGTCACCAAGACTGTGCACCGACGACGCAAACACATATTGCAGCTAATGTATCGGTCAGCAGTTTGGATCGGCGAAGGCGCAGGCATCGCCACGTGCGGGCGCTGCAGTGAGTCACTCCGCCGAACGGCTAGCGCCTCCGGCGCAGGCTACGACACGTGTGAGTACGTCGACCCCCAAACGTGCTTACGCTGACATCGCTGCAAAAGGGGGTAAGCAGGTTCAACAGGGCGAAAAGCCTCACGTGGATTGCATCAGGAGGTTCCTAAAAAGTAATGACAAGGAAGGCTTTACCCTTGTAGAAAGAAAGAAAAAGAGGAAGCCTACTTGCCGCAATCAGTGCGGTACCGCATGACAGGACATAACCATCTGCTGCGTCCTGCTGTACCAGCGACGCTGCTCTACGTGTCCCGTCTGCATGACTCTACAAAGGTGGAGGAGATTGTGGAGTTCATCAAGATCAAGGCAAAGCTTCATCTGAAGGTCGAGCAGCTGCACTCTCAGCACAGACTACTTCAAGTCCTTTGTGGTCAGGGTGCCGACTGAACATCTGTCGACCTTCATGAAAGAGGAGTTTTGGCCGCGAAAGTCTACCGACGGTTCCGAGGTCGGCTACCGGACACTGCGCGACACACGACGCCGTCTCTTCGTGTGACCTAGTTAACTGCGTTCATTAAAACTAGTCTAACTAACTAGTAGTTGAAACTGTCGAGTTCTTCGTCAAACGTTACGTAAGTTATATAATAAATAATTAATTTAGTATGTCTCACGAAAGTTACAATAAAATGTCTTTCAGAATACCACTTATTGCGTAAACATCACAAATTATATCAAAGCATTGTGTCTCACAGAAGCCCACATTCACAATGTTCACTGTCCTTCACGTTTACACTTCACGTGTCACCCACCTACTCCTCTAATTTATCAGCTTTTCTTCACAACAAATAAATACAAAGGTGGTGTAAAAACCCAATAAAGCTTCGAAGTTACACAACAATACAACCTTATGTAGGACGCAGGAGAGAATGATGAGGGGCATCGTCTCAGACCATTTATTTAATTAACTATCTTCTCAAGAATGTCGGCAGAGGTCGCTAGTGACTTCTTTTATCTTGCACTCCAGTGTCGCAGTAAAGAACCTCATTGAATATTAAAATGAGGAAGTATTGTACATGTTTTAGGTGGAATAAATGTCCAACCTTGTTCTTTGTAATCTTATAAACGTTACGTGTGAAGCTGCTGTATTTTTGTATGAATGTGTTTGATCTTGAATTGAGGTTTACTCACAAAATGTAAGTATAAATAGATTTGTACATTATGCTGGTTATTAGGTTATCTTTTCTGTTTTGCAATGGGGTGCTAATGTATTTTTACCCGACTGTAGGAAGGATATTGTTTTTGTGTGCATTTTCACATAACTGCATAGAATAAGTCACACTGGCGATATCTTAAGAGTTGAATTTGTAACATTTTATATCTTCGTTTTTACTTCAAGTGAAAAGAATTCAGTACGAAGCTTCGTATTATTTCCATTCGCATAAATATTAAAACATATCACGCATGTTTGAAAATTTACGAGGCCATAGCGCTTTTGTTCAAACTACACATATTTTATTAAATCAAACATACAAACACATGTATTGTGATATAAAAATTAAAACGGCATACATATTTTGATAAGGTTACGTTGAAATCGAGGATAGCACGCAACCCAACTTTATTCATACATATAATTTGTTATTTTTAAAAACGTGAGTGCCGTGTAATAAATAAACACTGTTGAGTTATGCTGACATGCTTTAAACTTGGTATACACCCTTCACAACTTTATTATTTATCTGTCTGTTTGTTTGTTGTTAAGTTTGTTCGTTAATTTTACTAATGTCAGTGTAGTGAAGAAGCGGTAGTGAAATGTCCAGAGTTTTGTAGTCCGTTTTGTTTATTAATATAAATGCTTTCGTAAGTGAGTTTACGAGTTATTTTGAGTATGTTTATAGAGATGGAGAGGTGTTTTTATTACGTGTACCTTTAGTGAAAGTTTAAGATTTCCTCTATTTGTAAAAAGAAATTTAAAAGCAGTGTCTTTCGTTGTATCCTTTAGGCCACTAACTCACGGACTCCCGTACTCAGAACAGATTGTATTGAAACTGGAGTTGATAGCAAACCTAGATTTAAGAAGAGGCCATTGTATAGCAGTGGTCTGTCACGATCTGTTGATTAGGAATTAAAAAAACGTTTGCTTCATTACAGGATCAGACAAAACTAAAATAAAACTAATCGCTCCACCATCGAGCTAATTGTACAGCCATTGAACACTTTAAAGGGCATCAAAATCAAACACATTCACCGCTTAACATTAATAAGTGAAATAAATAAGTCGTCACAGAATACCACCTAATTACAGGGGCGTAACGTTCCAATTATCTTTGTCACCCATCTGCTGGGGTGCTTAAGAGCGTTAACGCGGTGAGGGTTTTCGTACGAATTTTCAAGTAAAAATCATCGATATTAAATCGGTTGTACCTAATGAAACTTGGTACCTACCATATGCAATATTTCAAGGTCTAGAAAGATAGTTAAAGGCATTTTCGTATATCCTGTAAATGGCTAGTTATAGGTAAATGATTTTAAAGTAAGTAAACTTAAAATTGACTCTCTCTGTCACTTTAAAGTTAGAGGCAGAGAGATAAAGAGAGTGAGAGGGACAAATTAACACCTTGCTTAAAGGAAATTTTGAAAAAGTAATAATTTTACTTTTTAGACCTTCATGATGACCATATAAATGTCAATTTTCATTGAAATCTGTTAAGTACATTTAGACTTGAAAGTACGTATGAAAACCCGCGCCTGTAAACGCTTTTAAGATGGAGTTCAGAGGAACACGTCTGCCACCAAATATTGATTTGCACTCCTCGATACAGAAATGGAATAAATTGGAATATTAATTTCGCATAACAATGGTACAAAACAAATTAAAGTGTGCCAGATGTCTTGTACAGATTCACCCTTGTTCTTCTTCTTATTTGTTTATGGTAGGTACTCGTATCTGCATAGTTGATTTGCTGTTGGTTGTGTTGTTTTCAGTCCTCGTCTAGTCAACATTGAATAAATTGATTTTGAGAATTATTTACAAGTTATTGAAGGAAAATTAGTTTTGTGTTTATATACCTGATCTATCGTATCAATGAGATTTTTTTGAGTCACAGCTCTGCTATGGTGTATTTAATACTGTTTTAATGAATGAAAGCTTGACTTACAAGTCGACAGTGGTTAGCAAAATATTGTATCGAACTAGTCCTCATTAAGACAGGCATCTATTGTTCAAGGATATAACCTTTTCACACGTTTAGACAAAGATAACAATATCAAAATATTTTTTCTTGAAATCAAATTTTGATTATATTAACTTCATGTATCCATTAAATTTTGTTGTGTGTATCAGACTTGCATACTCTTAATTAGTGACCGTGACATTCTATACTTTTTACCCTTCCATTTATACAAAATTTGGTATCAACAAAGGGCAATTTACCAGCAATACACATCAGCATCGAATCGCGGTATCAAATTGTATGTTAAACATGGCTGTAATCTAAATCTGTTTGACCAAATTAATTCCGCGTCAAAACGCGTGGAACGAAATTTCGCGATAAGCTTTGGTAAACTGAACCGCGAATGTTAATTAGTACGGTAAAAATGCGGGATAATCGTCGAGTGGGGGCAGACACGGGAAATAATTACATTATCTCACAGTGGACGTGTTATAAGTAGGAATGTGTTTGCACATGCGAGGCAGCGCCGCGTCGCCCGCCAGGCTCGCGTGCCAAGCGGCCCGCGCGCACTATTGTTATGAATATCTTGCCTCCACACTACCAAACTGTTGGTTCTACCATTTACATTTTTATGACGGCTATTGAAAAAAGTTCCCGTTTAATAATATTGCACGAGCAGCTTCGTAATGTTATGCATGTGATTAACTCGACGTTTGTCTGTGTTTTATATATTATTTTCTATACTTTTGTTTTTAAGTAACTGATACGTCAGAGTTATTACAGAAAATCTAGCAATATAAAATCCTTTTATTGAAATAGATTTCTTACTTGACGACAATAAACAACAAAACTAAAAAATAAACATCTAAAATACGTATTCTTTTCAACATTTGTTGATATTTATTTTTTATATAGCGCTGATTTGAGTAAAATTAAGGATTAAGTGTTATGAGAATTCTCAGAAATCTTATTAAATTGTTATTCGGTATACAACTTTTTACAATAATAAATTTTGTGGGTTTTCATGTGATTACGAGGGGCTATTGAAGAGAATAAAGGAATATAGATGTTATTACTAAAAATATTTCGAGAGTCTACTGGGATGAAAAATGAAAACTGTTAAAAAAGTTCCTCTGAAATCGATAACTAGGCAGTAAAAAACTCCGCTATCAGGTTTTTAGTGGTACAAATATCTAGAGGGAATAACTAATAGCTAAAAGTCTAAACATTAGTCGAACAAAAAAGTTTAAGTGTAGTCTGTAACTTAGGATATAAATCTCGGCGGTAGCAAATCCGACATACTAATGGATTGTTCGCCAGCTCCGTGTGGTGTGCCAGTTGGACTGGTGCCTATACATACTCGTGCACGCGGCCAGCCTCCAGCCAAGATAATCTACTAAACTGAACACCCATTCTTAGACCCGATCGTAACTAACGTCCCTCACATTGAATTATCTATGCTGTACACCCGCCAACACACTTTATTAAACAATTTGCCAAATTGTCAACTCCCTTATCAAATATATTCACAAACTGAAACTTCTCTTATCGGAATATCATTACACAACATTTCATATAGGTGTTATTTAAAAACGTACTTGTGCAATATTCATGCATGAAATTCTATGAAAATAATAAAAAATAGATGTTCGACGCCGCTGCCGCCCGTGCATCCGACATTCGCATTTTACTTGCAAATTGCTTATATCCATCGATATCGGGATGCCAACGGTCCACCTCACAGCTACAACATAAAATATAACCGCGTCTCTCATATTTAGTCTCCGTGTTACTACTCTAGTTATACAGCGTGTTACTCGCTGTCAAATTCGGTTTGGGCAGATTGTGTTTTCAGTGTCTACGCGTGTGATTTTAGGGATAAATCAACAAGTACATTTTCACATAAATCTTCACGCTAAATCTGTTATCGCGGGAAAGTGTTCGGAATTTTATTTATTCTATTAGAGGAGGTTTAAGTTTGAATTTCCTCGCTGTCAAGCAGGGGCGGGGCAGAGCACCGCGGCGGCGTGCGTACAATCGACAATTTCTTATTCAGTTATTTCTTGAGAAGTGTTTGGGATTTCCTTTTGGGAGGAAGTTTTAAGCCGGCAGTAAATTATTCCATCGACAGGTGAGGCCGTAAAGGCAAGATTTACGCCTACGGGTACAACGGGCGATCCTCCCCTTTGATCAGATGTATATTACATAGCGAATAACGTTTCCTATAAGTATCCATCGGGGATTGACCTGCCACTGGAAACTTCAGATCCGCGATAAATTGGAAAACTTCATACTTTACCTACCTACGACTTTTAACTGCTACCAACTGCTGATATTGCCAAATTTGAATTATTCTGTTTTGTTCGAAGCTAATGGACTAATGGATTACTTACGGGCACTTGACAGCTGTTATAAATTTTGGCGTGAACATTTCCAGCAAAAATTGTTACAGAAATAGTAAAATATACGAGGCATTATCGAGTGGCGTGACGTCAGAAATATAGCATACCCAGTTGCTTCGACGGCCGTATGCTTTTATTTCGCGCAATGAAATTCGTTTAAAACTTGGAGAGGGTTCAAACTGTTCAGCGGAGGAGGTGGTGCCAGCGCAGTCTTAATCATTGTTAGCATTATTGCAGGCTCAAGAATTGTTTTATTTTAATACACATCGTTCTGAATTTCCGCTTCAACTTCTTCATTTCATTTTGTATAAACATTTCCTTATTTAAGTAACAACGTTAGCTTGGCTGCCGTCACACCGTTTAAAGCCAAAAATATTTAGGGCCAAAAAGCTAAAGAAAAGCGCTGGCTCTATATTAACGAGATCAAGTGATCCGATAACTACGTCGGTGCAGCTTTGAGGTGCAGGCAATTTTCCTGGAGGTTGAAAATTGGGACGTAGTGTGTACTAAGGTTGCTTTGAAAGGCAAAACTAAAGTTCGTTAAAACTAAGGAACCGTCGAATTTTGTGAAAGGTCGCATCGTTAATGTGGTAAAGTAAACTGGGGCGTGTCGGGCACGGGTCAGCTTCGGAATCAAAGCTTCGCAACTTGCCCACTCGATTACCATAAACAAACGAGAAAGACGCTCCTATGTTTTAATGACACCGTTTTAAAGCTTACGGCTTGGCTTCGTTGTCGAAAGCGACGCAGTAAATTAGCGAAGCCGGAAATAACTAACAAGCGAACGTTTTGTGAATTGTTACGGCCCTCGTGTTTCGTGTTGTTCTGATATTAAAATTTGTTTGACGGTCCAGATCACGTAGATAATGAACTGCTTTTTGGATGTTTATGTATATTTATTTTGGCTGTAGTGGCGTTGTAGGTTCATTACCTTTCAGTATAGTTGGGTGCGCTGAGTTATTACAGCAAAATTTATGTTGTAAGATACCGAACTGCTTATATCAGATTGTTTTAAAATATAAAGTGTCATATTATTTGGTTTCTTTCCTATATTATTCCACTACAACAGACTTCAATTACAAAATTTCCAGCCTAACAAACGAAAGTCTGCCGCAACCCCTTGTCAAATCACAGACATTACGATTTGTTATGTCTTATTTAAAAAAAATCCCATTTGCGTGTGGCCTTGTGAAAGTTTCGGATATAATATGTCATACGGTGATACTGTGATACAGGGTGATGTGCTGTTACCTGATACGTGCGTACAACCGTTAACACGCTTACATACTAATACGAGACCAGACACATGCAAACACGTGCTAAACAGCTCACATGCTGGGAATATAGATCAAAATTTAAGGGAGGTAGTGTAGTCTTTTTTGGAGATTGACTACATGATTCGTTAAAGTGAGTGACTGATTAGTCTTGCGTGCAATCAGATTGGACAAAGCATATGTAGTCACAAAAATGATCACAGTGCCATGTAAAGTTATAATTAATTAAACTTACATTAATTTCTTAAATAAATTTAAATTGCATAGACAATGGCTGCTGATAAAACAGCAATTTATTTCTACGCTTAACTATCCCAATCAAACAAACATCGATAAACATCGCCTTACAATCCAGCTTCTCCGAAAATCAGCTGTAGCAAAGCGATCCGGCCACAGCCCTGATTTACATAAGCAGATAAGGGAGTTGGCGCTAATCCACTATTGTTTCAATTGCAAGACCATTCATTAGGAGCGGGCCGGGACCGCCTCGTTATGCTAATGTCCTGCCAATTGTACTCGTGACGGCATCGCGCCATCGCGGCTTCGCGCCACCTCGCCTCGACCGACGCTTCATATCCCACACGAGTACACTTCAACTTAATTTCAGAACCTTACTCACACGTCAGTTTGACTTAAACGTCTAAAAGAGAAGGAGGTAAGGATAGGTACAACATTAATATAGACCTAAATTTTAACACAGACACAAAACGATTGCGAATTCTCCAAAGCAAACTATTTAGTTTCCATTCCAAACGAAATTACGCAGCTTCTGCGAAATTTTAGCAAACTCATTTAATTTGTTTACTAGATGACATGAGAAGACAATAGATTTACTCCATTCACCCACTCAACGGGTTAAATTTATAGGTACAAATTGTCAAGTAGGTCGGTGGAACATGCATTTGTTTCAATTGTATCAGCTTTGCCAACAAAAGCGGCGTCTCTTAATGTAAACGATATGAGTCCGTATGATATGTGGGTCGTCTGATAAATGGCTGAAATGTTTGGGATTTAAAAAAAAAGTTAGGTACGATGCGCGTTCATGGCTTGTGGGTTTTTTATGATGTTGCGTGAGGAAATGTTGAAAATTTAATCGTGTAGGAAGGCGGCACGACCGCATTATTGCTGCCGTCATATTGAGCTGACGCGGACCGATTGGGTTAGCCTTCCGCTCGCTCGCACATCGAAAGGACCGCACATACTATTGTTTACGTTTTCTATTACACAACGCGTATAAGCGAAACTTGCTTGTATTCCTATGTTTTGTGCTGGCTCATCAGTTATAGTGCCAGGTAGAACTGTTTACTGAACAACTTTAATGGTAACTTTAAATTATTTAGCTATTGCTGCTATAAAACCATGTATGTGAATTCAGCTTTTAAGTTTTATATTGGATAAAGTGTACATATAGTTGAGGCTCAGTGACATAGTCACCCCTTTCGTTCTATTATTGCCCTAACCCAATAAAGACAATTCTACTGGCCGATGAGGTCCACAGTTAAAAATCCAATTGTATGCGGGAGGAGGACGCCAGCTGTGACCACATTATATCGCGGCGCGGCTTCGGTCGGGCGAACGGGGTCAACTGGACTGTTTGATGAAATGCCCAGCTCCGTACACCTCATTTTCAATACCGACAGATGTACTGACATTACTTCGGACGGAATTTATTATATTGGGTTCGGTTTCGAGCTTGTTAAGAGAATAAATTACCGAGTATAATTAAATGGCAGTGTACTTCTGAAGAAATTGTGAGCTCTTGTTAAAATTCTGACTTCCAGTCAGTTAATTTCTGAATAGAAAATTTTCTTATTTACTCCTCATACATTATAGACGTAAAGTGACATATTTGTATTTTATTTGTGGTGTATTATTTTCTCTATCAAATTGAACAATGGACTGAGTATAAACAATAGTTCGAAATCTGATGTCATTTATATTTTAGATAAAATTCGCAGCCGTAGCAGCTACGACGCCGATCGTTTGGAAAATCGTAGCCGTAGCTGCTACGGACTACGAACTTCTGTACCAATACGATAGATAAAACCAAATCTTAGCTTCTAGTAATATATATACTGGCTGTAATTGAAATATACATAGTTTCATGTCATATCGGGACCCTATTTGGTGGCGACGTGTTTTTTGAAGAGGCAACAATCATCCAATTCCTTCTCTCGCCTTGGGCGAGGCGAGAGGGAGTGTCAGACTCATACTGACTAAAAACTACCCCGTTCCTACTCCTGTTTTTCTAGCCCCTATAAGCCCGCTAGGTAGTCTGCAGCTCCGTGGTGGCGACGTTACCTCAATGGTTCATGAAAAGCTGAATGAAATAAATCAAAGAGTTTGAACTGAAAACCTTGTACTTTGTTCAGCGTAATTCATTCAAAGAAAGTTTCTTAGGTCGGTAGGTCCCACAATTATACTATTCTCTAACTTAGTTTTTTACTTTCACAAAGAAAGTGGAATAGTAATACTTTTAAATTCGAAGTATTACTTTCTTTGAGCTTTAGTTAGGACAGAGTTAAGTTATATTTCCAAGAAATTTCGTTCGGTTCTATATACGAGTATTTGCTGTTACTTCTTCTTGCTTAACATCAACTTATTTTTTGTTTAAAGAACTTTGATTTGCAATTTTGGATTAAATAGAACTTAACTTAGGGTTTT